>NC_091950.1:70949606-71219606 GCF_031021105.1 Erythrolamprus reginae
AATCCATATTTCTTATGATTCTGGAGTATACAATAGGATGTTGCCCTATTACAGAGTTCTAAACTTGGATTTCTCGTGTATTAAATTGGTGCTGCAACAATAATTTATAGACAAAGCTTCCTCTTATCCAGGATTTGGTTATGTAGGAGGATGCTCACCATTAATCTGCATGTGTGGACTTACCATAGCTAACACTTGGAATTTAGTTAGAATGTTCATAGACCCCATATACTGCACTGAAAGTTAAACACTGCACTGATAATCTAAGTGAACATTAGGCTGAGTAAATTCCAATTTGGCTGAGAAGGTGACAGAATTTTGGAAGGATATATAAAAACTGTACATAAAACTGATGCAAGGGGAGTTTGGTATATAAAAACTGATGCAAGGGTTTTTCTATTTAAGCCATTTCATTTCACCATTTTTAATAATAAAAAGACTCTTTCTCTCATGAAGACACAGATATTCATATCTAGCAGACAAAATTAATTTAATTTTGCCCATTTAATTTTCTGGGAACTTACTGTCTATAAGGAATTGTAACATTGCTTATAACAAACGAGAAGGAAAAACTTAATTGCCAGGACTACTAAAAGAAAAATAAATAAATAATGTAATGTAATGGGATTGCAAGTGTATTTTTACAGGTAAGTGAAATTTGTAATTAAAATAATTTACATTTATAGCAATATTCATAATGATACATAATCGCATACCTTGCTGAAATAGCTCTTGTTGTATTTGCATCGTGTTAAGGGAAAGGAAATTGCACTTTCACAATTGATAGAATCGAATAGAAGAATAGAATTTTTATTGGACAAGTGTGATTGGACACACAAGGAATTTGTCTTGGTGCATATGCTCTCAGCGTACATAAAATAAAATATACATTTGTCAAGAATCATGTGGTACAACACTTAATGATAAATGTGATATATCAGCCAGGGCAATTGTTGACCCATGGGCCAGCAAGATTAAAGTTCAGATTTATAGCACAAGAGTATATTTCCCCAAATAGAAATATTCTGTTGTTTTCCATTGTTTTACTACAGCATTTTAGATTAAATTGCCATGCAGAATTGTGCCAGAATCATCATAGAGGTTTTGTAAGTAGGAAATGATTATCCAATAGTTATAAGGGTCTTTTAGGAATTGGAAAAATCTGTTTCAGTTAATTAAACAAAGCTATAAAAAGTTTATAATACAAAGTGGAAGCTTTCATTTGATTAATTCAGGAATAAGGCGATTGTATTTTATAATCAGTACAGCAATATCGACTATAAAACTGATTTTAGTTTTTCTATCTAAAACCACTAGTTTCAGATTAAAGCAAGAAACAAGATTAGACCAAGAAACAAAAGGGTCTTTTGGGTAATAATAATGACAAGTTAAAAGTACTTTTGCAGTTACAAAATTGTAACAGAGAAATGTCCAATGCCTATATATTTAACATGCTTTACATTATAAAATGAAGTTTGCCTTACTAAAATAGTTGCTTACAGTAAGTAATATTTTAATAGACTAACAGTCTGATTCATATTGCAAAACTACGCAGATGGCAACCCTGTAAATTATATATAGGAGTGAGTCCTATTAAAATCAATGTTTTTGTTGTTAGTTGCGAAGCTTGTCCCATGGACCACGTTTCTCCAGGCCCTCCTGTCCATCTTCTGGAGTCCAGGTTTTATGGAGAATAGATCTTTATGTAGTCTCCTTCTAAATAAATAGTCTTGTGCAAGACTTCAGTTTTAGTGAAGTAGTCACAATGTTTCTGCAAGATTTCTGTAGTTCCTCTCCTAAATTGCAAAGTATTTTTAAAAATGCTAGAGCAGTGTGTGTTTTTTGCCAGTTTTGTGATTCTCAATTAAGTTTGGTTCTAATTGTTGATTTATGACCATATAGGTAACTATTTTTTTATAGACATGTATTAAACATTGCATTAAGATTAAACATTTTTGAATATATATATCTGAAAGATTCACAAATGAGTCCCAATATTTTGGGTTGAGAGAAGGACAAAACTAAATGTCTAATACCTTCCTATTTAAAGTTTTTTTTCTGAAAATATTTCTCATTCCATGCACTTCACATTATTATGCAGCTCAAAAAACAAATACAACCTTCCCATAAATTCCTTGGTATTTTATTACTAATGACATTACATACCTCATGATAATATTAATCTTCATATATATTGAATATGTATACATGTGTGTGGATGTGTATTTCACTTCTATATAAATATTTTATATTTAAAAGTAGCCAATGCTGACTTTTTCTATTAAGATCTTATTCTATTTTATCTTGAATGATAAAAATAATTGGGACAAGATTACTGCCACACTTGCTGCATGAAAATTGTGTTTAAACCAAGTACTATATGCACATGTTTGCAGGCAGAAAATATCACTTTATATTGAAGTGCTCTCCTTTAAATGAGACTAACTTGGAGAAAGTGCTTTTGTATAAATTTAGAAATTATAAAAGTTGAAAATGTAATACATTTTGTTTCCTTTTGTTCTATAGTTTTCTAAGCTGCAAACATTTGAAGAAACACACTTTTCAATAAAAATATGTATGCTTCATAAGAATATATACAATTATCTTTAAATATCAGTATCAATAGCACATGAACATATGTGATCTATTTTATTTTACTGAATTTGAAAAAGTTATGAAAATTAAATGTTATGTACAAGTGTTTATTAAAATTATAAGGAGGAGCTACTTAAGAAATGCTTAGGATATATAGATACTCAAATGGTTTGCATGTAAAGTTATCTATCTTAATAGATTTTTTTGAAACTCAAAAGTTAACTATGATCAGCTATATGATGTGTTTTCAGTCCTTGAAGCTGTTGTACTCAATCTGTCTTTCACACCTACCCTACTAGAAGAAGCTCTTTTGAAAATATTTTCTCATGTCAGTGGAGAATAGCAAAGTTATGAAAAACTCTGTTATCCTGTAAACACGGCCTCTTTTTGCAGATGTGATTAACAAACAAATCAAATATATGAGAAGCATAGAAGCCCAGTGACTTAAAAAATGTTGTTTACCTTCACACAAAAGCAACTGCACATTTTGAGTATACGATGAAACAGCCACAAGTTTTCAAAAAGCCACTACAAATAGCTGCTAATTAAGTCTATAAAAAAAGAAAATGGTTAGTAGAGCATGAACCTCATTGCCACTGGTCTTGCCAGAATATTATTTTTGTGACTCCACATCCAAAGCTTGTTTTATTCATGTACAGCATTAATTCCATTTTATAGCTACCATTCTTGACCACAAATCGTATTCATTTGCTGAGATGAATGAGCTGTGTTCTGGAAATGCCTAGATTGCCTCTACTCTATTCCATATTTAATTTAAAGAGGATACATCTTTCTGGCAGTGAGTGACAATTATTCTCCTCTGCCTTCTAGAAAGGAGAAATAAATTTACAGATGAAACAGTTCAGATAGACACAATTCCTTTAAGCCAGAAGAGCTGAAATAGATTGCATTAAAAAAAAATCCTGTTAAATATCTTTTAACAATGTCTCGTCTAGCCATGAAAAACAGTATCTCTTTTCCCATGGTTTTCTTTTACGCTGCAGTGGGAATTTTTTTAAAAAAAAATTCATACAGGGCCAACTTCCAATGACCCCAGGAAAACAGGACTAGCTTAGCAGTGCAGTCACTCTGAGGTTGCTTTTCAATCATTGAGGTAAAGTAAAATAACAGTTGTAGAATCCCAAATGATAGATTTGTTGTTTTCCATTAGCAGTTTTCTTCTTCATTGTGCAAGAAAGTAATAGCGTAAAAGTAAACATTAAAGAGAAAAGACTGAAAAACAGCCATAGGGAAGAACTCTACCTTTTGGAAAACTACTTTCAAAGGGGTGTGTGGGAACAATATAGGGGGGGGGGGTCATTTTTTTTCCAGAAAAGGGATGAAAGTTTCATTCACAAATGCAGAACTCATATTCACTCTATTGCCATTTGCTTTATAGCTTTTAAAGTCACAAATCATGAGCAAAAATTAATGATCGATCCCATACCAAGGGAAATGCAGTAAAAATAATGAAAATAGACTTTAAGGTAAATGGAAATAGACTTTGATGTGATTAGTGAGGTTCCTTTCTATGTTCAAAATTGAAGTAAATTCCTCTCCCCTTTAATTTGACCATAATTAACTTTATTTGGATTATTAAATATTCTAATGAAAATTTAAAACTAAATTTAAGTTTGAATGTACTTTTTTTTTACCCATAGAATACCATATAAACACATGTGTACATTATTAATTTCACTCACTCATTTTAAAAACTATTGACATATTTTGTTGGAGAAATCACCACTGTACACTACACACATTTCTGCTTGAGTATTTAGCATTAATGCTTCATTGCAGTAAAATAAATGCCTGATATTGGGATATCACTATTATTGCACGACTTATGGCATAGTTTCTTGAAGGCCAGGGATGTCCATGGTTAAAATCTTTTTCAGAAATGTGGCCACAATCTATTGCGATCAAAGCTTAATTCATTTTCAATTGTATCATCATGGCCACCACTCTCACATTTTTTTTAACCACACCTCACAGGTGATTCTGTCCAAAGCAATGTACCTATTTGTAGAAATACATGCAGCATTCAGTGCTTGTGTTTCTGCTTGTGTAATCTCACTGCATCTACTTACGTTCCCCCTACAGTACCTCCGTACATTCCAAATCCACTCAAAAGATTCTCTGGAGCAGAGGGAAGGCATGGAAAAATATCCAGGAGAAGTTAAAGTCATTCTATTAGCAGAATGTACATAATAGTACACATTCCAAAGTAACTAAAATGAGAAGACAAAACATGTAAATTCATGTTACATTACATTATTATATATTATTGGAGAGTTTTTCCCCAAATACTACTTTTTGCCCACTTATTCAAAACATTTCTCTCCAAATATTTTATGAAGAATAATTCTGAAAAAACTGTAGGGTTCTAGTTAAGATAATTAAGCTGTTTAACATATACGCCTTTCCATTCCTCAGGAAAAGTAATAATGGGTAATTTTTTTAAAGTTCAAAGGAGCAAAGAATCTATAATAGTAGATTAACATTTGCATTTTAAAATGTTTTATTTTTGTTATGTCCACATAAGATATTCATCCGTATGTCTGCAGATAGAATTTTTGTTTTCTAAACAAAAGTGAAATTTTAATATATTCAGGAAGAGTATCAAGGATTGTCATTTCCTAAGATTAACCACATCTGTTACTAATCATAAAACCTCAGGCTAGTTTTCAAGTAACCATCTCTGATTTTATTGAATGATTAATTAGTAGCAAAGTCAAATATTTATTGCCAGTACAGTTAAAGACCAGTACAATTAAAAATTCCAAAGAATATCTAGTTAAAAATTATAGAATAAAATAACAACAAATAAAATCTATGTTAAAGTCATAATTTGGAATCCTATCTGTCAGTTGTACATATACAAGAACACAGCCTAAGGCGCTATAATATAATATAATATTAGTTCTTAAATTGTGAAGGCCTATAGTCATTAGATACTAATATGCAACATGGTGATAATGTACCAAAAGATTTAGTGCATTAATTGTGTAAAAATATATAGTGGATTATTCATCAGGTTCTGCTGTTGCACAGAATCTAGTTACCTGAGCTGACTACGATCCATTTGTCTTTAAGCAGCCACTGAATGTAAATGAATATCAGAATGGCCAGGATATCTATTAATTATTGGGAAAATAAAGTTTGTTTGAATGTCTCTATAAAAAGAGTAGCAAAAAAGGACAGAGGTTTTCACTCTACAGAATCATAGAGGCAAAAGCCTTTCAACCAGTTTCAACCCTTTGCCATCTAGAATGGCTGACTGTGCAAACGAAAAAGCTTTCCAATTAATTGCTATCTCTAATTGGCTAAAATAACTGGCAAGGGTGACAGTATATTTGATAGAAAATCTGGAACCAGAAACAATGGAGCTTTCGCTAAGTCTGCTTGCCTTTCTATGCCCTCTCCCCTTTATCTCATGGTTTCTCAACTTATGACCACAAGGGAGGCCGAAATTGATGTTGCTAAGTGAGAAATTTGTTACTAAGTGAATTTTGCCCCATTTTACAACTTTTCTTGCCACATTTGTTAGACAAATCACTGCAGTTCTTAAATGTAACATGGTTGTTAAGTGAATTTAGCTTCCCCATTGTCTTTGCTTGTCATAAGGTTGCAAAGGGAGCTGATTTGACCACAGGACACTGCGACTGTCATAAATGTGAGTCAGTTTTCAAGCATCTGGATGTAAATCATGTGACCATGGATATCCTGCAACGGTCATAAGAGTGAAAAATATTCATCAATCACATTTTTTCAGTGCCATTGTACCTTTGAACAGTCACTAAATGAACTGTTGTAAGTTGAGGACTACTTGTCGTCTATTTTGAGTACTAAGGTTGGAAAAAACCTAGCTTAACAAGATTTGGCTCAACAGGCCTGATCCATGAAGAGTACAATTTATCTTGGAAGATTAATGGTGCAAGACCTTATGGATTGAAATTAAGTTTTAGCGAAAGATTTAAGGAAGCTGTACAGATTCTTGCTTCAACTTTTATGTCCAGTGCAATTGAAACACTAATGACTGGCCTTAATTGTGGCAAGAACTTAGTATCCTTCCTCTGTGCAGAAAAAAATTGAGAATAGTATTAAGCTGATATTTGGCCAGAGGTAGCTGCAGTGCACTTATCTTGAGTTTGTCACATATTTGACCATATCTAGGTACTTAAAGGTGGTCACTTCCTCTGTGTGAGGTCCATTAACATACTGTGAGAGTTTTAGGGTGACAGTATATTTGATAGAAAATCTGGAACCAGAAACAATGGAGCTTTCGCTAAGTCTGCTTGCCTTTCTATGCCCTCTCCCCTTTATCTCATGGTTTCTCAACTTATGACCACAAGGGAGGCCGAAATTGATGTTGCTAAGTGAGAAATTTGTTACTAAGTGAATTTTGCCCCATTTTACAACTTTTCTTGCCACATTTGTTAGACAAATCACTGCAGTTCTTAAATGTAACATGGTTGTTAAGTGAATTTAGCTTCCCCATTGTCTTTGCTTGTCATAAGGTTGCAAAGGGAGCTGATTTGACCACAGGACACTGCGACTGTCATAAATGTGAGTCAGTTTTCAAGCATCTGGATGTAAATCATGTGACCATGGATATCCTGCAACGGTCATAAGAGTGAAAAATATTCATCAATCACATTTTTTCAGTGCCATTGTACCTTTGAACAGTCACTAAATGAACTGTTGTAAGTTGAGGACTACTTGTCGTCTATTTTGAGTACTAAGGTTGGAAAAAACCTAGCTTAACAAGATTTGGCTCAACAGGCCTGATCCATGAAGAGTACAATTTATCTTGGAAGATTAATGGTGCAAGACCTTATGGATTGAAATTAAGTTTTAGCGAAAGATTTAAGGAAGCTGTACAGATTCTTGCTTCAACTTTTATGTCCAGTGCAATTGAAACACTAATGACTGGCCTTAATTGTGGCAAGAACTTAGTATCCTTCCTCTGTGCAGAAAAAAATTGAGAATAGTATTAAGCTGATATTTGGCCAGAGGTAGCCGCAGTGCACTTATCTTGAGTTTGTCACATATTTGACCATATCTAGGTACTTAAAGGTGGTCACTTCCTCTGTGTGAGGTCCATTAACATACTGTGAGAGTTTTAGCAAAGGCCATAATGTTAGCTTTCTGCTAGTTTGTCATCATTCTAGGCAAGCTTTGCAAAACTCTTTTAAGACCTAACAATGTCCTGGACAGGATTACAGCATCATCCGCATAGAGCAACAGAGTTGCTTCAATCCCCTATTTTGAGGAGGTTAGTGATTTAGTTTATTTAACTATTTTACCATATCATTAATGTAGAAATTAGGTGGAAATGAGCACCTCATTACACTTGAAATGTTTCTGGGTTGAAAAGATTAGCCAATTATAAACTGTTGCCCAGGCAACACCCAGATGCAGCAGTGGGCTACGAGCTGGAACGCTAAATTGCGCTCACCGCCACAGCTCGTAAGTTCTTGCGGGGCCAGCACAATTTTGCTGCTGCACCTGTGGAGGCAGCAAAATCGCACATGGAGCCACAGGTGCGCCTGTGTTTTGGCATGTGCGGAAGCAAAAAAACCTCACCGAAACACAGGTGCATCTCCAGCTCTGTGCACAATTTTGCTGCCTCCACATGTGCTGCAGCAAAATTGTGCTGGCTCCGCAAGAACTTACGAGCTGTTGTGTCAAGCGCAATTTCGTGTTCCGGCTCGTAGCCCACCACTACCTGGATGTGTTTCTGGGCAAGTTCTGTTTAATTTGTACACATTTTAATCTTGTATTTCAAATTTTCTGTTATATAGTATGCCTTATTTTAATTGTGACGCCTCTGACACAAATAAACAAACAACGTGGAAGTTGAAGAGCAGGGGGATCAAAATGCATCCCTGATTAATTAGTAGCCTACCTGTCTTCCCAAAGGATAACAGAGCAACCTGAGTTTGTAGTCACGAAATATTTTCTGTATTCGCATATTCAGCACATCTTCATAGCATTCAAATTTAGCGGGTTAGACTTCAGGTTGCCTGTTTGTATTCTTGGCTTTAGAAGCCACAAGAGATTTGGTGAGATCCAGATCAGTACAAGATAGGAGAAAGAGAAGGAAAAGTATTGTTAAAAGAAGCATTCCAACCCATTCAGCAGCTTCACAGGTCTTAATGAGAAGATATCTCATCAACTCATTTGTTGTTTTCAGGAAGTATACCCAGCGTAAATGAAGGAACTGTTTGAAGAAGGATCACAAGAAGGGAGGGGACTGTTTGCAATTCATCTTGGTAAAGGCAGATACCAATTTACGTAGGAGCCCTGTAACTCACAGGTCTTGTTCCCCCACCCCCACCCCATCTTATTGTCTGGTCCTTATCTGGTGATTCATGGGTTGGAAACTGAGGAGATGGGAAGCATTTCAGAAACTGATACCTTTGTTTCACCAGATAAACACAGTGTATGAGATTTACCTTTAGGAAATAAGACGCACCAGGAAGCATTCTGAGCCAGGAGTTACAGTTTGAAATATTTAATACATTTTTCTAAATTACTTTGGATTACTTTGGAGCAGAACTGTGTAAAAGAATAAGAGCTTTATAGAATGCATACCAGATTGTGTGTTATCATTTCCACTATCTTCCTACCAAACAGCATATACAGAAAATGATTGAATGCAGAAAGCGACTGCATATTTTATCAGCAAAGCAATTCTGCGAGGTTAAAAACCCGAGCTATTCACGGAACAAAAAGTGTCCTGGCAACAGGATTAAATTAGAGAAATAATTTGTTCCTCTGATTTTCTAAACAACGGCACAGAATACATCAAATAGAAAGCAAAGCTGTGTCTAGTTTGACTTTTAATGAATGCAGAAAACAGTGCATTAAAAAAAAAAAGGTCTATTGTGCAGTTCTGATCATTTTACATGTAAGATGCAAGATAAGCAAATGCTTAATGCAGGTGTGCTTATATGAGGGCAAAAGGCATGCATTCCCTCACCTCCAGCATCCTTTTAGCCCTCATGGGAGCAGTCTGAATGCCTGCATAGGGCAATCAGTTGCAAAGATTCCACCTTCAGGCTTCTGCTGGTAGAAAGAGCCTTTCTGGCACCTGCTAACAGAAGAGAAGGCATAAATATTCTGCTATTCCTTATGCGATTCTTGTAGGACCGCAGAAAAGTTTCTCCCGAATTGAAATCCTCCCCTGTTCTCCAATGCTAATGTGTTTAAAAACTATTTAGAAACATAGAAACATAGAAGACTGGCGGCAGAAAAAGACCTCATGGTCCATCTAGTCTGCCCTTATACTATTTTCTGTATTATATCTTAGGATGGATATATGTTTATCCCAGGCATGTTTAAATTCAGTTACTGTGGATTTATCTACCACGTCTGCTGGAAGTTTGTTCCAAGGATCTACTACTCTTTCAGTGAAATAATATTTTCTCATGTTGCTTTTGATCTTTCCCCCAACTAACTTCAGATTGTGTCCCCTTGTTCTTGTGTTCACTTTCCTATTAAAAACACTTCCCTCCTGAACCTTATTTAACCCTTTAACATATTTAAATGTTTTGATCATGTCCCCCCTTTTCCTTCTGTCCTCCAGACTATACAGATTGAGTTCATTAAGTCTTTCCTGATACGTTTTATGCTTAAGACCTTCCACCATTCTTGTAGCCTGTCTTTGGACCCGTTCAATTTTGTCAATATCTTCTTGTAGGTGAGGTCTCCAGAACTGAACACAGTATTCCAAATGTGGTCTCACCAGCACTCTATATAGCGGGATCATAATCTTCCTCTTCCTGCTTGTTATACCTCTAGCTATGCAGCCAAGCATCCTACTTGCTTTTCCTACTGCCCAACCACACTGCTCACCCATTTTGTGACTGTCAGAAATCACTACCCCTAAATCCTTCTCTTCTGAAGTTTTTGCTAACACAGAACTGCCAATGCAATACTCAGATTGGGGATTCCTTTTCCCCAAGTGCATTATTTTACATTTGTAAACATTAAACTGCAGTTTCCATTGCTTTGACCATTTATCTGGTAAAGCTAAACCATTTACCATATTACAGACCCCTCCAGGAATATCAACCCTATTGCACACTTTAGAGTCATTGGCAAATAGGCAAACCTTCCCTACCAAACCTTCCCCCTATATCACTCACAAACATACTGTATTAAAAAGAATAGGACCCAGAACAGACCCTTGTGGCACACCGCTTGTAACCCCGATACTCCTTATGTTTTCCTTCCTGATTTGCACTTTTCACTGACTCATTCTACTTCTGTCAAATTGCAGGGAATTGCTCTTTCGGTGAAATCTGTAATGGTGGTTTCTTTTCAATGGACCGGGCATCTCAGAGGACTTGCTAAGCAGTAGGGGGTCCTCAAACGTGGCAACTTTAAGACTTGTGGACTTCAACTCCCAGAATTCTCCAGGCAGCATAGCTTAAATTTGCCAAGTTTGAAGACCTCTGTAAGGCTTTTTAAAAATATATTATGGGAAGAGAGTCAGTTGCCCAATTAGTATTACAAGCACTGAGAAAAAACTCCTTCACCAGCTGCACAAATCTGAAACATTGTATATTGGATACTAAACTAAATATTAAACAAATGATACAGCACAGTTCTTTCAACCCTTCTTATTAAATTATAAAATGTCAGCAAGCAGAAGAAAAAGAAAAACTGCTGAACCACTGAAAAACCTTTTAGGAAACTCTATTATACTACCAGCTGATAATAAATCTTAGTGCTTAGAAAAAAATAAGGAAGGATAGGAAGAATTAAAAAAAACTTCTGAACAAATAAAATTATTCTCCCTTTTACCATGAAATGGTGTTTTTTTTTCAAAACCAGGTTGTTAGCAGTTAATTAATTATTGACTTGATTCCTGTCTGGGCAAAATGCCAAGGGATCTTTTTCATCAATCATTTTTGTTTCCTGAAGAAAAATTCTTGTTTGGGCAGCTTAGAAAATTGTTCCAATTTCTATCCAGCATGATTTTTTTTTAAAACCCAGAAAAAAGGGTACTTTGCAAAACAGGCATTTTACTTGCACAAGGTACAGTTTGATGGATTAGGCTGATAGAAAGACACTGGCAGTCTAATTAAGCAGCTCACCATTCTTAACATGAAGAGATCAAATAAAATAACAGTTGTGAGCATTGTGCAGCAAGTTCATAGACAGAGTTTTTAAATAACGTCCTTTAGTTTAATCTCCATCTGCCAGCGTGGTAAATCCATTTCCCATAGTGTGGGATAAAAACAATTACAGTGTTCCCTCGATTTTCGCGGGTTCGAACTTCCCGAAAAGTCTATACCACGGTTTTTTATAAATATTAATTAAAAAATACTTCGTGTTTTTTTCCCCTATACCACGGTTTTTCCCACCCGATGACGTCATATGTCATCGCCAAACTTTTGTCTGCCTTTAATAAATATTTTTCTTAATAAACTTTAATAAATAACCCTGGTGAGTAATAATCTAAATGGTTGCTAAGGGAATGGGAAATTGCAATTTAGTGGTTTAAAGTGTTAAGGGATGGCTTGTGATACTGTTCATAGCCAAAAATAGTGTATTTACTTCCGCATCACTACTTCATGGAAATTCGACTTTCGCGGGCGGTCTTGGAACGCATCCCCCACAAAAATCGAGGGAACACTGTATTGTAATCTAGAAAATCAGAATGGCACTGAATTGTGGGAAATCTGCCTTAGATATTGGCTTTTCCTTGAAGTAAGGATGTCTGTATTTCAGGAGACATTTATTTTTTACTGTATTGAATTTGATGCTTCCAAACTTTAAATTACACTGGATGGTTCATTATACACCAGGTGGTATAAAAAAAATACACAGAAATAACTAATATAAAATCAAATTAGAATTAATGAAAAAGAAGGAACAAGATGACAAACTTGTCAGATATCTCCATACATGCCATCAATACCTAGCATCTTGTATAGCAGGGTGTCAAACTCACAGTGTCATGGCATTGTCACGTGACATATTGGGACATTTTTCTCCCTTTGCTAAACCAAGCATAGTTGTGGCCAGCATGTGACGCATCTGGCCCGCAGGCCAGGACTTTGATAGCTCTGTTATATAGGGAGCTCCAGCCATCTTAGTCCAAGGCCTGGGAGAACAGCTAGTTCTTTGTAGACCTCTGAACAGGATGAGAGGCATCCAGTTTTCAGTGGAAACCTAATTCCAGAAGGCAAATGCTTTATAGATTGTAGGTGAGGATGTGGGTAGAGTGCCCCTTTTCTCCAGTGGCTGAAGCTGAGGAAGAGAAAATATATTCTATATCTAACAGGACTTTCTATCTAGTAAGCAAAGCCATGACAAATTTCCTACTCAAATTAACTGTGCACAAACTCCAAAAAGCTGCAACATTGCTCTATTAAAACAAAAAACAAAACCGAAAAATAAAAGCCAGCCCACAAACAATTCCCCAAACCCTATAATGGAGAATTTGGCATGTGGTACAAACCACAGTTGCAGCAAAGTGATGAAACAAATTATGACCCAAACCATAGGCTTTTGTTTTTGAGTTCTGACATGGGACGCAAGTATGTAAATCATGTGGCTTGTGCCACAAAATCCCAATGCACAGATCATCAATTGGCTTCCATTGCTCTTCACCCCATGTGCACTTACAAATGAAGCAAGGAAAATAATAATTATCAGAACAAGCAATTGCCAATGTCTGGCGTTTGTCCTGATTGGCTCAAAGCCTTCTGATGCAGATGTTGACTTGTTTTAAAATCTTGACAGCCCATTTTCTTTACCATACTAACATTCAAGGCATATGGATCAGAAGAAGGCTCAAAGAGAAGATCTTTTCTCCACTTCAGGCTACAGAGTGTTTTGTTGTTGGATCCTGTTATTTAGTTTAATAGTTTTTAGCCTAATTGAATACAAGTAAATGTGTTGAAACTTTTAAAAAATGTGTATTTCACTGGCTGGATGTTATTATTGCTGTTGCTGTTTTTAAACCTTGGTTTTTTTGCATGTTGTTATTTTTTAATCACCATAAACATCATTGGAGAAAGGCAGAACACAAATTTAAATAATAAATTTATAACTAAATGATATTCTCCAAGCAGGCTTTCAAAACTCTTGTGTCACCCTTTATAGATACTCTGACCTGAATATAACTTATGCTTATTTTCTTCATGATTAAAATATATGCCATACAGTATCTTTCTTACACAATCAGTTTAGAAATACCCATTCCATTATTACTCTTGTTATGGTTTTTTTTTTTTGGTGAAATTATAATAGTATTTCAGTTTTTCTGCTACCTTCCCACACTGAGGATGCATGTTAAAGGCTATTAAGCTGAATCTTTGTTTAAAATTTATCAATAAAAGTGTACAGTACAGTACTTGTCTGGCCTTCAAATCCCATATTAGTGTCTCAGATGATTAGTGAATTGATGTTGTATCTTTAAAGTGGCCCTATCTGAGAATTACAGAACTAACCTACTGCCTTGTTCCTTCTATCTTGTTTGACTACAGATGGACTTCATTAGTTCATCCTGTCAGCCTACCCACGCCACTCCTGATAAATAGCTGTTCTTCCTTGCGTCAAGGAAGGAAAGCTGTTTCAAAAGTCTCCATGTTGTTCTACACTTAAAAGCCAAATCTGAAAAAGAGAACTTTTTACAATTTAACTCACAGAGATTTTAAAAGTGTGTTTTCCATTAGCTTACTTGAGAAGAGAGTTAAAGACATGTGGTAAAGTATTAGGTTGTTTTCACAACTGTTTTTATACATGGTTCCTTAAAATGGTGGACTATAAATTCTTCTTTTTTAACAACTGGCATTCAGTTGTCCTGGATGCTATAAGGTTACAAGCTGCAAACACCACCTTTGTTTTCTCACTAAACAAAATACAGTTTTGTGTTAATTTTCACTGAACAGCTTATGACAATGCTGATATATTTGTTTCAAAGAAAGCCACAATTATATATTTATTATATTTGTATGCCACCCCTCTCCGTAGACTCGGGGCGGCTAACAATAATAATGAAACAACATGTAACAAATCTAATATTTAAAATAATTTTTAAAACCCTTATTTAAAAACCAAACATACACACAAGCATACCATGCATAAATTGTATAGGCCTAGGGGGAAGGGAATATCTCAGTTCCCCAATGTCTAACGACAAAGGTGGGTTTTAAGTAGCTTACGAAAGGCAAGGAGGATGGGGGCAATTCTGATCTCTGGGGGGAGTTGGTTCCAGAGGATTGGGGCCACCACAGAGAAGGCTCTTCCTCTGGGTCCCGCCAAATGACATTGTTTAGTCGACAGGACCCGGAGAAGGCTGTGGGACCTAACTGGTCGCAGAAGGCGATTCCGGAGATAATTATGTAATAATTATCGGTCCCGAAGATAATTATGTAATAATTATCCTCTTATCATGAAAACAACAGAATTCCATGGAGAGGGGCAGCATACAAGTCCAATTAATAAATAAATATAATTAATAAATAAATATATCTACAGAAACCCAAGCTGGTCTCTCTCAAAACTGGGACATTTCACAATGCTCATGTTGCTTTAATAAATAGTTCTAAAATGCCACAACACTGAGTTTATATATCATAAGTGTTGTGGGTTTGAAGTATTTCAATATAAAATCTTCATCTTGCTGGCTTCAGATGTTTCATCCTTCATTATGCATAGTGTAGGTTTTAGAAAGCTTTACACACTTTAAAAATATCATACTATGGTTAGAAAAGAAGGGGAGATTTATTATCACTAAATCAGTAGCGAGCACAATATCCAAATTAGTATGCAATTTGAATTGATCACCATAGATGATTTTAAAAGGAAAGTGAACACAAGAACAAGGGGACACAATCTGAAGTTAGTTGGGGGAAAGATCAAAAGCAACATGAGAAAATATTATTTTACTGAAAGAGTAGTAGATCCTTGGAACAAACTTCCAGCAGACGTTGTAGATAAATCCACAGTAACTGAATTTAAACATGCCTGGGATAAACATATATCCATCCTAAGATAAAATACAGAAAATAGTATAAGGGCAGACTAGATGGACCAGGAGGTCTTTTTCTGCCGTCAGACTTCTATGTTTCTATGTTTCTAGATTCAGATTATATAACTCATGTCATTTCCTGGACTTCTGATAAATAATTATGGCAACAGATTTAATTGAAAACCAAATAGATTTTTGTCCCTTTTACTTCCAGCACAAAGGTTAGAAATATTGAGTCCGGAAACCAATTTGCAGTCATTACAGACCACGGAGTATTGGAGATCTAGACATGTCTGGGTAGTCCCGTGACCGGTCGTGCGGCTGCATTCTGTTATTGTTCACAGGGAATCTGTTCCTGTGAATCAGTTATTCTAAAGTGTTTCCTTTTCATCTGGAAATCAGAGCATATCTCATTTTCTAGCAAGTGATCATAATCATGGCTAGTATTTAATACAAATAAAATATCAGAAATGTTCTACCCTTGCTATAAAAAAAGGGAGAATATGTAAAGTGTAAGTCTTTCTTTCCTGTCTCAATAGTATAAACATTTATAAAATTATCTGTATCTCATGGGTAGAACTGAACCATGGGTATAGAATATTTAGACAAGTTCCTGGCATCCATGTAAGAGAAATACAGTAAAAGTACTGTGGTACCTCTACTTACGAACTTAATTCATTCCGTAACCAGGTTCTTAAGTAGAAAAGTTTGTAAGAAGAAGCAATTTTTCCCATAGGAATCAATGTAAAAGCAAATAATGTGTGCAACTGGGGAAACCACAGGGAGGATGGAGGCCCTGTTTCCTCCCAGGAGATTCCTGGAGAGGCACCACAGAGGCTTTCCCCTGCATTTTCTAGTTACAGTTTCAGAGGCTTGGGTTTGTAAGTGGAAAATGGTTCTTGAGAAGAGGGAAAAAAATGTTGAACACCCGGTTCTTATCTAGAAAAGTTCGTAAGTGTTGTGTTTGGGCCTGGGCCAGCTGTTTCTCCCACAGATGGGAGAGACACGGCACACACTGAATGCAAAAGCTTGGCTGACAGCCAGGAAGATGTGGCAGACAGCCAGGAAGACGTGGCAGACAGCCAGGAGGACGAGGCCACTGGTACGCAGGATTCAGCAGACAGCCCAGGGGATTTGGCATACAGTTCCTTAGACAGTCTTTCGTCTCTGGATTCTTCTGCAGATCAATATATTGATCTGTGTAGCAGAAGAACTATACAGAGAAGGGATCGATTGAAGGAGTATTACAAGTCATCATAGTAGCACCTGGGCTGGGTGTGGTTCTTATACTGAGGGCTGGGTGTGGTTTCCTTAATGAGGGATAAAAGGGAACAGAGGCTCAAGGCAAACTGTGGCTGTTTATCTGTGTTATTTTGTGGTTCCTGCTCTGAAGTTTCTGTTCCATGCCGTTGGAGTTTTCAACCCAGCTTTTTCAGACAAGTGGGAGGTGAAAACTCTGGGACTTGCTGTTTGCTTCAAAGATTCAAAAGGACTCCTGAAATGTCTTTGCTCATTCCAGGTTGTCTTTGTTTTTTCCTGTGTTTTTGTATGCGGCTGAAGTAAGCCTTGCACTATCATTGTTTTTGGACACTAAGAACTGTTTTGAGTAACCCTTTTTTGTTTATTTAATACAAGTTTGCTGATTAGCAGAGCACATGTGTGTTTGATTTCTTTTCCTTGGACTATTACGCATTGCCTGAGCCAGTCAGGCAGAACAGTAAGTAGAGGCGTTCTTAGGTAGAGGTATCACTGTATAACAATAGGTGACAGCGGATGAACATTGAAACACGGTGTAAGTACAAAAACCTGAAACTTGCATTATGATATCACACACACATTTCGTCACTGTGGTGTCATCATGATTAGGCATAGATGCATATAAAGAATTGCACAGGGGAAATATAAGAATGGGAGAATCTGGCATTGATGGAAAACAGAGTACAAGTTGAAAAATTCTACAGAAGTTAAATTAATATAAAAGATCTAGGTTTTTTTTCCCAATTTAAACCGGTCTGGGATTTTTTTTAAAAATTGAAAACATATTTCACTTGAAACAGAAACTGTAGAATACTATATTCTGTAATTACTGTAAAGTAATTATGGAGATTTCCTGTAGAAAAAAAATTGCACCTGTCCAAAGTCAAGGGTGCAATTGTATAGCAACCAAAGTTAGCCCTTTATGTAACTACCATTCGTTTAGTGATCCTTCGAAGTTCAATGGCACTGAAAAAAGTGACTCATGATCGGTTTTCAAACTTACAACCATGGCAGCACCTCAATAGTCATGTTATCACCATTTGTAACCTTCTCAGCTTTTGACAAGCAAACTTAATGTTGGCAGGGAGATTAAACAGATTTGCTTAATGACTATATGATTCATTTAACAACTGCCACAATTCGCTTTACAGTGGTGATAAAAACGTTGTAAGATGAGGCAAAACTCACTAAACAATTTATTTGTTTAACACTGGAAATTTTGGGTTCAATTGTGCTCATAATTCATGTATTACTTGTAATTCTAACTCTTTGGACAAGTGAACGTGTTTTCAAATGCCTGCTTAAAACATTTTTTTTAAAAGAACTCCCGAATAGTAGGCACATTTCTGGCAGAAATTAAAGCCCCTGTTGCTACAGTTTAGGTGGATTTCCTGATTTCATTGGAGTAGCAATACTTCAGTTTCCTTAGGAAATGCTAAACCTAATTCTAGGTATGACTGTAAAAGTGGTATTTCCCAGTCAACACACAAGATTTCTGTTGAAATTCTGCCATGTTATACTGCCAGCAATTGAGAGCGGTGAAAAATGTTTGGAAGAGTAATGAAGGCTAAAATAACACAAAATAATAATGCTGTCATCGCTTGTTTCCTAGGGTGTACGCAATGTGAAGATTGTTAAATATCTTTAAATTACTGTATTGCAAATCATTTTGAAGTATTAGTCTTTTGCATTTTGTGTAACATTCTGTGTGAATACACACAAACACACACACAGTGTGTGTGTGTGTGTGTGTGTGTGTGTGTGTGTGTGTGTAACCTGCTGGGTTGATGGCAGACTCCGCCCTTCCATCTTTTTGATTATCATATTGATGAACTCTTGTGTTCTTTTTCATTGTTTATGTTATTGTTCTATTATTTTACTTCTACTCTGTTTACACCCTTTTCATTTTCTTCCTCTTTATTCTTGTAAGCCACTTAGCAATCCTATGGCAAGATAGGAAGCAAATAAATTTAATTGATAAATAAATAAATAAATATATTATTATTATACTTAATGCTGTTAATGAAAACAGTGGTGGGTTCTAAATTATTTTGCTGTTGGTTCACATGTTCAGGAGCGTCCTGGACAGGTGGGCAGAGCCTCCTGCATCCAGCACTACCAGTTCTAAGAACCAGTCTGGACTGGAGCAACCCACCACTGAATGGCAATCCCCACAGGCCCCATTGCTATCATTAAGCAAAGTTTTTAAGCAAAGACCTCCATACTTGCAATAACCAAAGTCAGACGGAAAAGCTGGGAAGAAATTGTAAATCCCAGGTGTTTCTCAAGTAGGCTGGCTGGACAGGCAGATAAGGGACTCTGCCAGGTGGGGAGTGGGCATGCAAGGGGCCAAGGTAGTGCATGCGCACAAGGCTCCCAAAGTGGAAAAACTAACTTGAACAACTTGCAATCTTTTTTGCTGGCTTCCCCATTTGCTTATGGGAAGTGAGCAGGGAAGGGCTCAGATGATGATCACATGACCACGGGATGCGGCAACAATTGTAAATAAGAACTGGTGCCCAGATTGCAATCACGTGACTGTAGGGATGCTGTATCAGCCAGAACTTTGAGGACAAGCCCAAAGTATTATTCGTCCAGCACTGTCATACATTTGAATGTTTGCTGAATGAATGATCATTAACTCTGGACTAGCGGTATTGTTTTGTAGTACAGTGGTACCTCTACTTAAGAACTTAATTCATTCCGTGACCAGGTTCTTAAGTAGAAACGTTCTTAAGTAGAAGCAATTTTTCCCATAGGAATCAATGTAAAAGCAAATAATGCATGCAAACCCATTAGGAAAGAAATAAAAGCTCAGAATTTGGGTGGGAGGAGGAGGAGGAAGAAGAGGAGGAGGACAGTCGCTGCGAAAGGAAGAAGGTGAGTGCAAGGGAATCAAACAAATCCAAAACTTTAAGGCTTAAAAAAAAAAGAGGGACTCTGAGGCAGCGCCCAGAGGAAGGAAAATGCTCCGTTTGCTCTGGACTGCCAAAGCCTCCTTAAGCACCACTGAAAGGCTCCTCTGTCAGCTCAGAAAAGCCCGAGATGGAGTGGTAGGAAACTGGCCGGGCCTTTGTGCTGCTCTCAAATTTCCTGGGAAATTTTTCCAGGCTCAAGTTCTTAAGTAGAAAATGGTTCTTAAGAAGAGGCAAAATAATCTTGAACACCCGGTTCTTATCTAGAAAATTTCTTAAGTAGAGGCGTTCTTAGGTAGAGGTACCACTCTATTCTCATTGTTTCAATTTTATCTAAAATCAATTCATCCCTAGGATATCTCAGTATAACATCCATAAAGAACCATACTGTAAAATACGTTCAAATGTTTGAGCAAACAGTGCCACAAATTTGTAACAATAAAGCGTGGCAACCCCAGCAATTTTTAAATCTGTGTCTTTAAAATAAACTGCAGATGCGGGCCTTCACAGTCTACAGATCTGAAACACTGATTGTAGTCTTCTGAATTTTTGCATCCTAAGCGTGTCTGCTTATTTGCTGAATAAAATGCTTTGCCCTTTGTTTTGCATTAGGAATTTTAGAACGGATTCTTTCAGGACTTTTGCTTCCTTGGGCATATAGTATTTCACCAAGCCAGATTGGGGTTTCCCCTTTTTCAAACAGATGTTTGAGAGAGTGAGGACAGAGGGGTTTCCCTTCCCTTTTGGAAGAAGAAGATATTGTAGAGGGAATAAGAAAAAATGTTCCCGCTTTCTTTGCTGACGTGTTTATGAAACGTTCATACTCAAGCAGCTGTAAATGGAGCAGACTCAGGCACTGAAAGAAGCTTCTGGAAAGCAACTATTACTGGCACGGCTCGCCAACATTTTATATCCATGTAATAGAAGCAGTTTCCCTCAGGAGAGACCAAAAAAATGTTTGGTTTTTAAATTTTGTTTAACCCTTAGCCAGACTACCTGGCACAAAGCCAGAGGCAGATGGGTACCAGTCAATACGAGGTCTCTCAAGGCCAACCGACCCCTGAGGGGTGGAAAGTTATCATTCAGCACCAGCTTGCAAGGGGGACTAGGCTCTTTTTCCCAGCAACTCCTCTTGTCATGTTTGGCTAATGTAATGGCAGCAGTAAGAGAGGACATTTAAAAAGCTGTTTTTTAAAAAAGAGAGACCTTGAGGGGCTGGGCTGTAGCTTAATGCAGTGTTTCCCAAACTTGGCAACTTGAAGATATTTGGACTTCAACTCCCAGAATTCCCCAGCCAGCGAATGCTGGCTGGGGAATTCTGGGAGTTGAAGTCCAAATACCTTCAAGTTGCCAAGGTTGGGAAACACTGGCTTAATGGACTGGCAACATAATTTGCTTACTGTGATGGAGCTGGGTCCATTCCGTTCATTAGTAGAGTGAGCAAAGACTTCTTGCTGCAAACTGATCCAAGTCTTATTATTGTACCCAGTCTTATGAAGAAAACCAAGGTTTAATTCAACACAAAAATGCTATTTTTTGAGGGGGTGGGGAGAGATTTACCTGGCTTCTACAAGGCTTTCTACAAGTCAATCAATTGTAGGGTTTCCATTAGGTCAAAGCAATTTTTAAAACCTTGAGTATCCTAGCATACCTGAATGACAATGAATGTTTTAAATTATTTTAGGATTTTTAGGTTTTTTAAAAATTATATTAATTGGATTAGATGTACTACTATGTTTTTATATATGTTGTGAGCCGCCCCGAGTCCTCGGAGAAAGGCAACATACAAATCCAATTAATAAATAATAAATACAGATTGGTTGCAGCAACTTAGGTTCAAAGGCAGTTATCTTACAAATACATATTATAGATCACGTAGGTATTTTTAAATATATATAAGTTTATAAATAATGTACAATAAAAATGAATGCTAGATTTTTTTTAAAAAATATAATAGAAAATCAGAAACCCACATCAGATACTATACGTTTATAAAAAGCTGGGTTAAGACGGTATGCTAGGTTACAAATTTAAATGAGCTCAGAGATTGTACTAAATGTATATTCTTAAAGTACCATTTAAAAAGAGTATTTTTAGGTATTTTTTTCTTAGGGGGCCCTTCTCTTATGTGGATGCTCTGACCACAAGGTCTCTCCCTCATGAACCATTCTTTTTTGCGGAAGGTACAAGGTACTGAGGTGATAAATGCAAACCTCAAACACCATTTGACAGAAAAGGAAGGAGATGATGATAATAATAATAACAATAATAATAATAATAATAATAACAACAAAAACAACAGCAAAACAACTTATTGTTATTGCTGTTGTTGTTGTTGTTGTTGTTATTATTATTATTATTATTATTATTATTATTATTATTATGTCAGTACAACATAGCAAACGAGATCACTATGCTGGATTTCGTATTTCATCACCAGTCGGGCGCTTCCCAAGCACCTAGGACTGTGTGATGTAGTGGCGAATTAGGTTTGCCGATCCCAGTAAAGTGGCCTTTTGCAATTGACAGATGGAGATTTTGTCAATTCCAATGGTTTTCAAATGTCCGCTGAGATCCTTTGGTACTGCGCCCAGCGTGCCAAGTACCACTGGGACTACTTTCACGGGCTTATGCCAGAGTCGTTGCAGCTTGATTTTTAGATCTTCGTATTTCACTAATTTCTCTAGCTGCTTCTCCTCAATTCTGCTGTCTCCTGGGATTGCGATGTCGATGATCCATACTTTCCTTTTCTCCACAATCAGGATGTCTGGTGTGTTATGCTTCAGAATTCGGTCAGTCTGAAGTCGGAAGTCCCACAGTAGCTTTGCTTGCTCATTTTCGACCACTTTTTCGGGCTTATGATCCCACCAGTTCTTTGCCCCTGGTAAATGGTAGTTCCGGCACAAGTTCCATCATCATCATCATCATCATCATCATCATCATCATTATTATTTATTAGATTTGTATGCCACCCCTCTCCAAAGACTCCGAAGACTTATGGCTTAAGGTAGAAGAGTAAATGGCACAAACCAAGATGCATAAAATCCATAGCTGGTTATTTTTTGCATTTCGTGGAAAATCCAACAAGTACCTTTTTCCTGTTTCTAAATGACCTTTTTTAAAAGGATAATCGATTACTAAAAATATGGTACATTTTCGCACCCTGACTCAAAAATCAACTGCCTGGGCTTCTACCCAACACTAAAGAGAAGCTGTGGGAAATAATTTGTGAGATTCAGAAAGTACTAGATTAGATTTCAATCATCTTACCTTAAAGGGCAAGATGTTTAGTTTCTAAATGAATCTGAAAGGTCATTAGTAAGACAGATCTCTATAAATTAACCAGTGACCTCTATATTAAAACTATGGATGGGGATAGTAAATGGATCATTTACAAAACCAGAAAAATAAAATAGGTTTAGAATAGATTGTGAAATCTGAAAAATTCACATTTTTGAATAATTTTGTGTTTTAAGTACTGTAGTAATGTTTGAACAGCTTCTTGGGCACTCAAGACAGCATAAAGAATTTGATAATTTGTAGGATAATACAGGGGGTTTTTTTGCTGCCAGATAGAAAACCTATATTGAGATTGTATCATCCATAGGCTATGACTTTCAATTATTATATTTTTTTTTAAATTATTCTGTCTATTATAATCTAGTAATTAATTTAAAAATGTAGAACAAATTTCCAAACAACATATACCTTGCTATGCTAGGTATTCTGGGTAATACAGTACATACATTTTGAATTCAGTGCCTTAAATCAGAAATGGAGCAGTCTGCAACCCCAGAGAGGGGAAAAAATATCCAAAAGCCCATGAAAAAAATGTTCTACCCACATAGGTGACCCAACTCATTCTATTGCATTGGTTTATCCTTTGTAAGTGTTGGTTTGCCCTAAAAATTTAAATTGTAACTCATAACCATCCCTTTCTTAAATCTTGTTTGTTGCATAATGTTAGAAGGAAGTTTGACAAAAAGGACAGATGTGTTCCCTTTTAAAGATGAAAACATCAACCACAAATGTAGTTTCAATTTGTTCTCCTAAGTCATTTTAAAATTTATTTATTTTTACAGTGTTCACTGCCTCAAGCAAATGGAAATTTGTTCTGCATATTTAAGCTCTGTCTTTGTGCACAAATGAAATGTATGTTTATCCTTGAGACGAAAAGAATCAGGGGGTAAGAGGGTATGGTAGCACTCTTCAAATAGTTGAAAGTATGCCATAAAGAAGAAGGTCAAGACCTGTCCTATCTCATTCCAGAACACAGAAGAATGGATTTGAGTTGATGAGATCCACTTTATTGGTTTTATTAAAGGGAAAGCTAGACCAGTGTTTCCCAACCTTGGCAACTTGAAGATATCTGGACTTCAACTCCCAGAATTCCCCAGCCAGCTGGCTGGGGAATTCTGGGAGTTGAAGTCCAAATATCTTCAAGTTGCCAAGGTTGGGAAACACTGAGCTAGACAACCATCCGTTTGGGATGCTTTCACTTGGTTTCTTCCTGGATAAGAAATTGGATTCAGTGAAAAAAATTGCTTGTTCCAATTAGTACATCACAGTATGATTGGATACATTGGATGTGCTAAAGTTCATTATATGGTAAATTGTTTTCTTTCTTTTTTTAATAAATTTATTTATTGATTTTTCACATATAGTTCAAATCACACATTATTCTGTTTTACAGATTATAAACCATCACTTTTAAAATTCTTATAATAAATTTTTACCTGTTACATTCCATTATATACATTATATTTCATACATTTATACTCTAATATTTATTATATTCAATAACTGGTAAATAAAACTTTTTACAGACTGTTATAGACTGTTTCCATTATACTGTTGCTTCTTATTATATTGTTTCTATATTCTCTTTTGAACCCATTCATGCCATTTTTGCCATGTTCATTTTGATTCTGTGATTTTGTTTCCCTTGAGTTAGTGAGTTCGTCCATCTCCACGCATGTATATATCTTATCTATAATTATAGATTATATGGTGAATTGTTTTCAATTAGGAGGTCTTAGCTTATACAACTATGCAGCATTTCCTTGAAAATCAATGCATCTTTACAGTAAGTGGATTTCTGTCAATGGACTGGGTCCAAGCACATGTGATTTACTCTCATTTCAGGTCAGTGAAGGTCAGTAGAAAAGGGACTTTAGTTGATTTTCCTTTCTCTCAGCAACCGCTATGTACCAAATCTGCTTCAGATGTTTGGAAGACCCTCTAGTGCAGGGGTGTCAAACTCAAGGCCCCGAGGCCGAATCCAGCCTCCGGGGTGCTTAGATCTGGCCTGTGGGGCCAGGCTGGAAACAACAAAGGATTGGCCGCAGTGACTTTGCCAGTGACAATGGAGCTGTGGTGATGGTGATCTGCCAGCAAAAATGCAACCCTCCCTAAGCTCCGTTATGGGCTATAAAAACAAAAAAAAGGAGAAATGTTTCCCCTTTTGCATTTGAGCAAGCAAGAAAGGACAGAAAACGAGAAAGGGAAAGAAGAAAGGGAAAGAAAAGAAGGAAAGATGGGAAGAAAATAAGGAAGAAAAAATAAGGAAAGAGGGGAAGGAAGAAGAAAGGAGAATGAAGAGGGAAGGAAAAGGGAGAGAGGGAGGAAGGAAAGAAGGAAGGAAAGAAGGAAGGAAGGAAGGAAGGGAAAATCCTGCCTTAGCCTTTGGTCACCACAGGTGCCCCCAACACGAGTAATGTCCATCTGGCCATGCCCACCCCATCCAAGCTCCTTCTTCCCAGCCCTGCAAGGTCAAATACAATTCTGATGTGGCCTTCAGTGAAATCGAGTTTGACACCCCTGCTCTAGTGCATTGAGTGATATAGAAAAAGGAAGTATTTGTGCAAATTGTTTTCCTCCACCTTCCAAACACCAAAACTATGAAACCTTCCATGAATGGAGGATCATACTAGGATGAAATCCAAAATTGATATTGATGGCAGCTGCCAGAATCCCATGAATCCCATTGGTCAAGAAACCAAAGAAATATACATTTCCTGTGAATACAGAAAAAAAATGATTGTGTGTGTCTTTCTGAAATGATCATAGCATTTCAAGATCTCTTCAATCCCTATGAGCCATGAGTTTAGGAATGCTAAATATTTTGATGCCATATTTTAGCAGAAAGATTGCTGGCTTATTGGTTTTACTGCATCTGCCTTGAAGACAAGATTTCTCCTTGAGTTAAATTAATAAATAGTTTCAGATTTATATTTTGTTGAAATCTGTGCAATGATACAGAACCTTGGAACAGGTCATAGGTCATATAGATTTGAACTTGTGCCAATGGTCTGGACAGATGAAGTTAATTAAGAGCAAATGAAGGACAGCTGCCTTTTATGTTGCTACACCTCTTTGATCTGACCTACTCTTCAAACCTCTATGGACAAGGCAGTTAAATGCAAAGACATCATGGCCCTCAAGGGTGATAGTCCATGCAGCCACGAGCTGTTAGCTTTGTTCATTAGAGAACTTTAAACCTACTGAAATCAGACAGACACACAAAGAACTATCCCAGTTAGTTCAGTTTCAACATAGGAGGATTAAAACAGCTTTCAGCAAATGTCCAAAAAAACCCTTTTTTGCTCTATCAAAAAACCCCAATACTAACTGTTTATTATATATGCACCAAGACAAATTCCTTGTGTGTCCATTCACACTTGGCCAATAAAATTCTATTCTATTCTATTCTAATAAGGATGGAGAGAGAGAGAGAGTTCAATGTGCGGGTTTTAAAGAAATTTAAAGGCACACATAAAAATAATGTTGAGGGCATTTTCCCACTTGCATACTAAGATGTTACTGGTAAGAATTTCTTCTTCATCAAGGAATTTATTTATTTAATTTATTTATTTATTGGAATTATATGCCGCCCTTCTCCGAAGACTCGCAAGAGGGACTAGGCTCTTTTTCCCAGCAACTCATCTTGTCATGTTTGGCTAATGCAGTGTTTCCCAACCTTGGCAACTTGAAGATATTTGGACTTCAACTCCCAGAATTCCCCAGCCAGCATTTGCTGGCTGGGGAATTCTGGAAATTGAAGTCCAAATATCTTCAAGCTGCCAAGGTTGGGAAACACTGGGCTAATGTATCCTTGTTGCCCTCTGAGCTCAGGTGTTTACTTGCAGACATTCCTTTATCTGAACAATGCCTGGTAAGAAGGCAACTTCTTCACTGCCTGGTTAGAGAGTTACTGGAGGAAGGCCTTTTTCATTGCCAGGACTACCACTCTGTAATTTGTTACAAAAAGTGTCTTCCTTACCTATCACCATCAATATTTGCTTTCACAACTTTCTTTTGTTTTTATCTTCAGATATGGCTTTTCCATATTGCTTCTTGCTTCTCTTACTATTAGTGATAGTCAAAGTATTCACTAAGGCTGCACTACTATTCCTATTAGTCTTCTCATCGTTCCTATCACCCATCTCCTCCCACTTATGACTGTATGACTGTAACTTATGCTTGTATCCTTACAATTTATATTAATATTGATTGTTTCCTGATTACTTATTTGTGCCCTATGACAATCATTAAGTGTTGTACCCCATGATTCCTGACAAATGTATCTTTTCTTTTATGTACACCGAAGAGAAATTCCTTGTGTGTTCAATCACTGTTGGCCAATAAAGAATTCCATTCTATTCCATTCCATTCTAATAATTTTAATATGCATAAATGATTCATTTTAATGTACAGTACTTGAATACTTCTTAGGTTTTGCACAGCTGCATAAATTGTTATCAACCCTAATTATATCTTGCCCTCCATATCAACACCAACTTTCTTCTTAGTTCCTAAATCTTCAAGTATACAGTAAATTTGACACATATTTAAATGCTGTGATCACATAGTTACCACATTACCGATTAACAGAAATATAAATGCTAGGCTTCTAACTAGCTTGATTGTAAGGAATATTAAATATTTTTTCACCTATTACTTTTTGAGAGACTAATATTTCCAGAAGTTGGTTGGTGTCTCCCCCCCCCCTCCATTATTTTGGCTTTAAGCCTGTTTCTCAAGAATGTGCAAATATGGTGTCATATTCTCATCTTAAAGATACTGACATTTTTTAGAAAAGCTATGCTGTGGTTAGCTCTGGCCTAGCTCCTGCCCCAAGGAATGTGGAGGTGGATGTGGGGGAGACATCCACATGCCGCAGGCCTGTTTTGCTCCCAGTACAATCTGCCGATGAAGTCTCCTCTGACCAAGGAAGCGTGAGTGACAGGGAAGAGGGGAGTTTGGCAGACAACCCAGGAGATCAGTCATCTGTATCAACCCTGGATTCTGAACAAGAATTAATGACACATCCACGCATGCGTAGAGTGATGCATAGGAGACAACAACTGAAGGATTATTACAAGAGAAAATGAGGCCACCTGTGGTTGGGTGGGGCTGCTGTAATTAATGCTACAGATAAAAGTGCAGCCTGGTGTTTTAGCCTCATGGCAGTTTATCTGATTAATTGTTTCATCAATATCATGGTTTTTGCTCTTCAGGATTGTGTGTGTGAACTCTCTGGACTTTAGAATTGGACTCAATTTCCCAGTTATTGGGTGAGCAATTGGACTGCATTTAACCTGTGCCTTGTGTGTACCAGAAAATCCCTTTGACATTTAAAAAGGGAGCTGTTTCTGTTTTTCTGTTTATAAAAACTTTTGGGTTTTCCTTTTATCATGTGGTGTGTGTCTTCCTGGACTAATTACCCTGTAATTACGGGCGGTTGAAACACGGCGGCAGAACAAGCTATAAACAAAAGTTTTATCACAGTTGGATTGTCAACAAAAGAGAGTACTAGATTTAATGCAAATTTAAAAACAAAGCTACATTACCATAATTATGTTGTTTGAACACTATTCTGAAATGTGATTACCCAACACCCCCCCCCCCCCGGTGGATTTCTACTGGTTTGGCCTGGTTCAGGCAAACTGGTAGCAGTCTTGGTGGCAAGCTCCACCCACCCACCTAGACATCATCCCAGATATTCTGCATATGCTCAGAAGTGTCATGTGCATGCGAAGCACATGCAGATTTTCTCCCCTGCCTGAACCTATAGCAAAGGTAAATGAAACCCACCACTGATAGCCCTTCTTTTTTTGTTCCTTTGCATGTTTCCTATTAGGGTTACTATGTTTCATTACATTTATTTCTATTTGTTCTGATTTTGCAGAAGAAGAATTGAGTATAAAATACAGAAAGTTGTCTAAGAGACATTTTTGGTGTCACAGAATTTAGATAAATTGCAAGTTTTAGTAGGGACCACAGAAATAAATTATCTCATATATGCACCCTGAAATTGACCAGAAAACATCTGTTTAAATGGACCTTAGGTTAGAATAATGGTGTTACTTTTCCTATCCAGATATAGTAAATGATATAAAGGTTTATTAGATCCATGATAGCTCTATTTTGTTTGGCTCACTCTCAAATAACTTTGATTGGTTTCTTTGAATCTTCAGTTAGATCACCAGTAGCTGTTGATGTATACATTATAGAAAATCTTGACAAAATACTTATCTAATATAAAACCATTCTAGCATGCAAAGATGGTTTGGCAGGTTAACAAGAATATTTTTTTTTTTACATACTTCTAATGAAACTTTTTAAAAGTTACATTGCAAAATGTTCAATTTAGGTTTCTAATAATCTATCATCTTGGGGCAAGATACTTGAAACACAGATGGCAGCCAACTTTATACATTTTTCTACCTTTTACAACTTTCAGGACAGCCTTAGAGATGAAAATGATTTTGTACTCCCTGGTGAACTATCTGTTAATGGAAAGAAACAGATTGAATGTGACCTTGTTGGTTTTGTTGTATTTCTCTGTGACTTTTGGTACATTCGCCGGCTGGGGAATTCTGGGAGTTGAAGTCCAAATATCTTCAAGTTGCCAAGGTTGGGAAACACTGCATTAGACCATAAGTTTCCAAACTTGGCAATTTAAAGACTTGTGGACTTCAACTCCCAGAATTCCTCAACCAGCTTTGCTAGCTGGGGAATTCTGGGGGTTGAAGTCCTCCGGGCTTAAAGTCGCTAAGTTTGGAGACCCCTGCATTAGACCAATAACATTCATGGGGCAAGACTGAGACCTGGAGACCCCAAGCTCTGGTAGTTCTATTTATATCTGTAGAAGATATCAGTAGGTGATTTATATTTGGCTCCATTGAGCTCTGTTGTATTTCCTCATTTCATCCTCTTCTCAGGTGAGGTAACACCTGTCTGTGTGAAATCATAGGGATTTGGAGTAGAGTACCATCAAAGCACTGATAATCATTACTTCTGATAAAGTCAGGTACAGCTGTGCTGAGTATGATTGATTTATTTACAAACAAACAATTCACGTTTATAGATTAATTTTCATTATTTTATTATGTCTATGCATGAATATATACTTATGCTTAAATCATACATTCAAACTACATTTTTGTCCTGTTGGATTCTTAACTTATTCTTCTCTTATTGTTGATTTAAATAATTACATCATGTACTTTTTTTAACCTTACCCTGGGAGCTATGGGGTTACTATAGGGTCCACACATGAACTGGATTGAATTGGGGTGTGTGTGTGTATGTACACAAATGTCTACAGCAATGCTAGTACAACCTTCTCTGTATAGCTAAATACTTTGACAGAAGACCTACTCCAAAAGTGCTTAGTTAGTAACAGACAATATTGGCACTCCAATCCATCCAAAGGTTTCTGCAGGATAGGAGGGCTGGCTGATGGGAGGAGGACGAAAAATGACAAGTGCAGGTGACCTTGACTTACAATTGGGCTCAATTGCAACTAAAATTGAGCCCAACATTTCTCTTGCTAAGTGAAACATTTGCTAAATGGGTTTTGCCCCATTTTACAACTTTCCTTGCCACTGTTGTTAAGGGAATGCAGTTGTTAGGTTAGTAACATTGTTGTTGAATACATCTGGCTCCCCCATTGACTTTGCTTGTCAGAAAGTAGTTAAGGGTGATCACATGACCCCAGGACATTGCACCTGGCACAAACAAGAGTCATTGGATCACGAGTCTGCGGAGAGGGGCGGCATACAAATCCAATAAATTATTATTATTATGACCTCGGGAATGCTACAAAGGCCATAAGGGTAAACAATAGTAATAAGTCACTTTTTTCAGTGCTGCTGTAATTTCGAACAGTCATTAAACCAACTATTATAAGATGTGGATTCCTATATGTGGTTCTGTTTGCATCTTTAAGTTTAACATAGGGATGAGAACAGGGTTGAAATCCTCCCAGTTTACTCATACCTGTCAGTCGTTGGAGAGCTGGTCACGAAGGCAGCACAAGGCTCAGCTCACCTGCCCGGACACTGCCATTTGGTTTATTTTACTCTCTTCACATGTGTAAAATGTTATGTTGATGTGCAGAGGGTAAAAGAACCCAAATGGCTGCATCTAGGTAGGTGGGCAGAGCCTTCATTACCAGCTCACCGATGACTGACAAGCATGAGCAAACCAGGAGAATTTCACCCCTCGATGAGAATATCTTTTTTATACTGTCACACTGCAGTGGTACCTCTACCTAAGAACACCTCAATTTAAGAACTTTTCTAGATTAGAACCGGGTGTTCAAGATTTTTTTGCCTCTTCTTAAGAACCATTTCTATTTAAGAACCTGAGCCCGGAAAAATTTCCCAGGAAATTTGAGAGCGGCACGAAGGTCCGGCCAGTTTCCTGCCATTCCCCCTGGGTTTCTCTCTCTGGCGCAGTGTATGGGAGGCAGCCTTCCGCCGGGTGTATGGGAGGCGCATGCTCCTCCTCCCGCCTCAGCGCCCCTCTTTTTTTTTAAGTCTTAAAGTTTTAGATTTTTTTTTTTGATTCCTCTCACTTCACCTTCTTCCTTGGGCAGCGACTGTCCTCCTCTTCTTCCTCCTCCTCCTCCCACCCAAATTCAGAGCTTTTATTTCCTAATGGGTTTGCATGCATTATTTGCTTTTACATTGATTCCTATGGGAAAAATTGCTTTTACTTACAAACTTTTCTACTTAAGAACCTGGTCACGGAACGAATTTAAGTTCTTAAGTAGAGGTACCACTGTATTTTTATACTAAAGATTTAAAAAAAAAACCAAGCAAACAGACAAGATGTGCTGTTCCGAAGGTCTAATGCTGCTGTAGAATTATATCTCATTATCACGAAGAAGAAAAGTTTTTAGTTTGCATTTGAACAGATCTGGCATTTTAATGTTGTAGAAACAGTGGTAAAATCTACTTACCTTCCCTACCGGTTCAGAAGTGCGTGTTTCAAGTGCGCTTTTTCAACCTTTGAGTATGCACAGAAGGGTTGGTGCGTACGCAGAGAGTTTTAAAAAATAAAAAAATAAAATGGTGACATCCACTGCCACCACTACCGGTTCTCAGAGCCACCAGCAGCCGCCACTACCAAATTAAGTTGAACCGGTAGTATTTCACCCCTGTGCAGAAACTATAATGCAGAACTAATCATTTAATCTATTTTATTTCATATTGGGATTACAAACGGAACCTTTTTTATAGCAGCAGAAACATTTACAGTGTTTCGGCCATTCATCAAGTAACGTAGCATTCCTTTGGCAGCAAAGGTATTGATTTTGACAGAACATCCTTTTTTTTTAAAGGTTTATTTTTCATAAATCAAGACCTAATAATTAATTTTTAGTTCATGTGTAGCGGTTTAACAATCCGATGTATTTTTACAAGGCAAGGCAAGGCACATACTTCAATATTTATTATTATTTTGTATATTCTGACAGTATGCATTCAGATGCCAAAACAAATATGTGAAGTTCCAGCTATGTAATATACAGTGCCTGACATGTGATTCTCTCTATGAGCAAATTTCCATTGTGTTCAGTTTCCTCTGTGACTATCTTATTCCAGGAAAATAAGAAAAGCACACTGAGAAGGGTGAATAATGTTTTCCGCACTAAGGGAGTCAGGGGATGGGGGTACCGCAATAAACTGCACAGATCATTCCTCCCAGCACCTAGGACCAAAACATAGAAAGTGAAGACTGTAATCTGAATGGATATCATTCAAAACATTGGAAGACATTGGAAAAATGTGCAGAAACTAACTGTCTGTCTGTCTGTCTGTCTGTCTGTCTATCCGTCCGTCCGTCTGTCTGTCTATCCGTCCATCCGTCCGTCTGTCCCTCCGTCCCTCCGTCTGTCTGTCCCTCCATCCGTCCGTCTGTCCCTCCTCCTGTCTGTCTGTCTGTCTGTCTATCTATCATCTATCTTTCTTTCTTTCTTTCTTTCTTTCTTTCTTTCTTCCTTTCTGTCTTTCTGTCTATCTATCTATCTATCTATCTATCTATCTATCTATCTATCTATCTATCTATGCAATTTCTCTTGTAAAGTATTTCACAACTTGTTTTAAAACTTGTATTTTAAGTTTTTGGCTGGCAATATTTTTTTCCCTAAGCAGTTTCCCTACAACCTGGCACGCAACCCTGAGAAACTCAGCGGTTGCTATAGACTCTCTGCTGAGCTAACATACTGGCCCATCTTGCCTCAACTTGATAGAATAACTAGTAATGGATGCTATGTGAGCCACAAACTCACACCCACAAAACTGGAAGTAGAAAATTAATATGGCAGAGAAAATACTATTCTAGAAGCATAAATGATTATTTTGGCAAGCAGAGATGTAAATTGGAATAGTTGGGACTATATATAGCTCAGGGTTGATTTGTTGGGTTCTTGATGTTCTCTAACCTTGGTTTTCATCCTTTTTTCCCCCCAAATGTTTTTTTTAAATCGGTCTGTTGAACTAATTTCTGATCTCATTTTGAAATGAACTCTATTAACAAATCTTTTAAAGAGAACAACCAAAAGTCAAAGAAAGTAGGATACAGGTCTGACCATATCTTCCCTTGTCACACACCTATTAACCAACAGTCAAGTAAGCAGGAATCAGCATCTAATATTTGCTGTGAGCGATTAAAAAATAGCTTGCCAATTTAAGAAGAAACATTTCCTCCAATCAATACTATTGTATTGTACTATAACTGTACTACTCAAACCAACTCAAATTCCTCTATATAAAAAATCACTTCTTCATATTAGAGTATTGATGATGTGATATGAAACTGGTAAGAAAATGTTTGCTAGAAGAAAATTAAGGTTGGAAAATATTGGAAACACAACAAGTGTAACTTAATTGAATTGTGTTAGATGTTTTCTGGTTGAAATCTATAGCTCACAATTTCAGGGAAGAAAATTCTCTCTTCCCGAGTACATTTATTACTGATATTCAAATGCCCTTTGTGGAGGTTCTTATGATTTCCTGAAATCTGCCTTATGATGCTATTGTAAAAGAGATTTCTTTTTTTCTTTTTACATTTCTGAGAATTCTTGAGAATTTCATTCAAATTTCTGTTTGTGATTATTTTTGAGCTTATTTTAGCTTATTTGCAGCTTATTGAGCTTATTTTGAGCTTATTTGCAGCTTATTGCTGCAGGTTGTAGCGATTGCTACTATTAGTCACAATGATAACAATGGTTCTTGTACAAATGATGAAGATTATACAATTTGTGATGTTGGCACGTCATGACTTTTTCCTCAAACACCTCTTCCTACTATTCATCATGTTTTTGGTTACACATTTAATATCATTTTGAACCTTTCTGGTTGGCCATATTTCTCATAATCAGCAAAGGCAAGGGCTAGGTTTTAAGAAAAACATGAGATGATAGAGAAACCCTAGATGGATGAAAATAACATTTATGCACATAGCTGAAATACTTCATAAGTAATACATGCAAAAATGCTTTAGTCCACACATGAACATTTCACTTCCATTTTCTTTATCTTTCAAAGCAGTTTTAAACACAAATTCTATTTCAGCAATTTGACTGAGATCTGGATACAAAAAATTGCAGATTTTTCCTTATTTTAATGGATATGCATAATTTAGCCCCTGGATCCTGCTGTTATTTACTACTATTGCCTGTGATTGTATGATAATGCTTCAGTTTCAGGCTCCATGTATTCTATTCACAGAAGACTGATATCAATGGCTGGTCACAAAGCAGACAAGGTCAACCTATTCTCTAAAGCAGTTGAAGACAGGACAAGAAGTAATGGATGGAAATTTATCAAGGAGAGATTCAGTCTAGAAACAAGAAAAAAAATCCTAACTCAGAACAATTAATCAGTAGAACAGTTTGCCTCCAGAAGTTGTGGGTGCTCCATTGATGGAGGGTTTTAAGAAGAGTTTGAACTACTGTTTGTCTGGAATGCTACAAGGCAGTGATGGCAAACCTTTTTGTCCTCGGGTACCGAAAGAGCAGGTGAGTGTGCTATCGTACGTGCGCGAGTGCCCACACCCATAATTCAATGTCTGGGGAGGGTGAAAACAGCTTCCCCCACCCCACTGAGGCCCTCTGGAGGCCGAAAAAGGCCTGTTTCCCAACTTCTGGTGGGCCCAGTTGGCTCGTGTTTCACCCTTCCCAGGCTCCGAAGGCTTCCCCAAAATGCTCTCTCCCATCCCCGGAGGCTCTCTGGAAGCCAAAAATGCCCTACCAAAACCTCTGTGTGAGCCTAAAATCCACGGAGGCTCTCTGGAAGCCAAAAATGCCCTACCAAAACCTCTGTGTGAGCCTAAAATCCCAGGAGGCTCTCTGGAAGCCAAAAATGCCCTACCAGAACCTCTGTGTGAGCCTAAAATCCCCGGAGGCTCTCTGGAAGCCAAAAATGCCCTACCAGAACCTCTGTATGAGCCTAAAATCAGCTGGCTGGCACACATATATGCATGTTGGAGCTGAGCTACAGCAACGGCTTGGGTGCCAACAGATATGGTTCCGCGTTCCACCTGTGCCACCATCACTGCTATAAGGTCTCTTGCATAAGCAACGAGTTAGACTAAAAAACTTCCAAGGTTCCTTCCAATTCTGTCATGTTGGTCATGATAACATCTTAAAAAGAAGCTTCAAAGCTGACAGGTAGAGTATTATGTAAGAGAGTAGCACACTTTTAAAGTCCTGGACTATTTTTCAAATTGTCAGAAGTGCAGCTAACCTGACATATTTTCTGGACAAGTATTATTCAAATGGTAATATAGAATATTTTTATTATTATTATTATTATTATTATTATTATTATTATTATTATTATTATTTTGAGTCTTATTGATTTTAATTACACCACTTGCAGTTGCTGTGGTTATTGTTCTTTTTGCTCCCTTTTTGCCTTTCCCCTCCTCCCTCTTTCCATCCATCCATCCTTCTTCCATATCTGCATACAATATTAATGCGTATTATGCAGAGAATGCTGTCTTGGTAAATGAAGTAACTAGACAAAACTACTGTATACTTAAATGATGAGAACAAAGAAGAGATTTTTATCCTTTAAGAAACACAAAAGCAGATAAAATGTTGAAATTACCAAAATATATTTGCTGCCAATGGAAGTGGAATTCATCTGATTTATTTGCTGGAAAAATGCCTGCAAGAAAAGGAGAGGAGAGGAAGCTAAGCATAATGAATGTTATAGCAAATGTCCATGAGATGTTGCATTTATTATTAAAGTAGGTTTTCAGAAATTCCAAATACAGTAATACCTCATGATACGAACTTAATTGGTGCAAGGAGGAGGTCCGTAAGACGAAAGGTTCGTAAGACGAAACATTGTTTCCCATAGGAAACAATGTAAAGTCAATTAATCCGTGCAACCAACCCCCCCCCCCGCAAAAAAACGGCGTTCGGTGACTGCTGGGAAGCCGCGTGGCTGTTTTAAAAGGTGACAGCTGGCCTGGGGGGCTTCCCAGCAACCTCCCAAACCCCGAACCTGGAAGTTCGGCAAAAGTTCGGGGTTCGGGAGGTTGCTGGGAAGCCCCCCAGGCCGGCTGTCACCTTTTAAAATAGCCGCGTGGCTTCCCAGCAGCTTCCAGAAGCCGAACGCCAAACCCGAACTTCCGTGTTCGGCGTTCGGAGACAGCTGGGAAGCCGCGCGGCTGTTTTAAAAGGTGACAGCCGGGCTGGGGGGCTTCCCAGCACCCCCCCAAACCCCGAACCCGGAAGTTTGGCAAAAGTTCGGGGTTCGGGGGGTGCTGGGAAGCCCCCCAGCACGGCTGTCACCTTTTAAAACAGCCGCGCGGCTTCCCAGCTGTCTCCCGAAGCCGAACGCCAAACCCGAACTTCTGCGTTCGGTGTTCGGAGACAGCTGGGAAGCCACGCGGCTGTTTTAAAAGGTGACAGCCGCGCTGGGGGGCTTCCCAGCACCCCCCCAAACCCCGAACCCGGAAGTTCGGCAAAAGTTCGGGGTTCGGGGGGTGCTGGGAAGTCCCCCAGCGCGGCTGTCACCTTTTAAAACAGCCGCGCGGCTTCCCAGCTGTCTCCCGAAGCCGAAAGCCAAACCCGAACTTCCGCGTTTGGCGTTCGGAGACAGCTGGGAAGCCGCACGGCTGTTTTAAAAGGTGACAGCCGCGCTGGGGGGCTTCCCAGCAACCTCCCGAACCGAACCTGGGGTTCAGAAAAATTTTGCCTCTTCTTATGAACTTTTTTTGAGTTACGAACTGGCGTTCGGGAGGCTTCTGGGAAGCCCCGCCGCCCGGCTGTCACCTTTTAAAACAGCCGCGTGGCTTCCCAGCAGTCTCCGAACGCCAGTTCGTAACTCGAAAAAAGTTCGTAAGAAGAGGCAAAATTTTTCTGAACCCCGGGTTCGTATCACGAGTTGTTCGTAAGACGAGGGGTTCGTATCTTGAGGTACCACTGTACCCTATTACAAAAAACAATATCTGGACTGAACAAACTGCTTTAAAGTCCTGGACTATTTTTCAAATTGTCAGAAGTGCAGCTAACCTGACATATTTTCTGGACAAGTATTACTCAAATGGTAATATAGAAATTATTATTATTATTATTATTATTATTATTATTATTATTATTATTATCGGTTTTAATTACACCATTTGCAGGAGCACCCTTGTGGCTAAGAGCAAGAATTAAAAAATACCGTATAATTGGACACAGTTCTGAAGCCTGGCACTATGTAAGGCAAAGAAGAATCAAGGGGAGGGAACAGAAATCCTGGACGCTGATGAGAGAGTGAGGAACAACAAACGCTTTGTCTTACACATTGGTAAAAAGAATCAGAATACTAAATATCAACTTCATCGAAATGAACTTGTAGATGACCCTCACTCTGTCAAAGAGCTTGAAGTACTAGAATAGAATAGAATAGAATAATATTCTTTATTAGAATTTAGAATCTATTCTTTATTGGCCAAGTGTGATTGGACACACAAGGAATTTGTCTTTGGTAATATGCTCTCAGTGTACATGAAAGAAAAAGATACATTTGTCAAGAATCATGAGGTACAACACTTAAATGTTTGTCATAGGGGTCAAATAAGCAATGAGGAAACAATCAATATTAATAAAAGTCTTAAGAATACAAGCAACAATTTACAGTCATACAGTCATAAGTTGGAGGAGATGGGTGAGAGGAATGATGAGAAAAAACTAGTAGTAATAGTAGTGCAGACTTAGTAAATAGCTTGACAGTGTTGAGGGAATTATTTGTTTAGCAGAGTGATGGAGTTTAGGAAAAAACTGTTCTTGTGTGTAGTTGTGTTGATGTGTAGTGCTCTGTAGCGACATTTTGAGGGTAGGAGTTGAAACAGTTTGTGTCCAGGATACGAGGGGTCAGTAAATATTTTCCCCGTCCTCTTTTTGACTCGTGCAGTATACAGGTCCTCAATGGAAGGCAGGTTGGCAGCTATTTTTTTTCTGCAGTTCTGATTATCCTCTGAAGTCTGTGTCTGTATTGTTGGGTTGCAGAACCAAACTAGACAGTTATAGAGGTGCAGATGACAGACTCAGTGATTCCTATGTAGAACTGTATCAGCAGCTCCTTGGGTAGTTTCAGCTTCCTGAGTTGGCGCAGAAAGAACATTCTTTGTTGTGCTTTTTTGATGATGTTTTTGAAATACTGCGATTAGACAATTTACAACTACATCACCTCTGATCTGATTTAACTGTAGTTCATAAAATCATATACCAAAATGTCCTTCCTGTTAGTGACTACTTCACCTTTAACCGCAACACACGAGCACATAACAGATACAAACCAAATGTAAACTGCTCCAAACTAGATTGCAGAAAATATGACTTCAGCAATAGAGTGATCAACGCCTGGAATGCACTACTTCTTCCCCAAAATCTTTAACCTTAGATTGTTACAGTTGACCTCTCCCCTTTTCTAAGAGGTTTGTAAGGGGCGTGCATAAGCGCACCATTGTGCCTACCGTCCCTGTCCTACTGTTCTATTGTCTTTTTTAAATCATTACTCTACTTATGTTATATTTATACAAACTGCTATCCTATACTTGTTTGACAAATAAATAAATTGGAAAGTAGGTGCTCTGCTAGTAGTCAATGCAATATATTGGTCAAGTTAAGAAAATAAAGGTGAGGGACTATTGAATATCGTAATCTACCCACCTAGCTAATCTTATACCAAGTGCAATTCACTTGACTTAATCAGGTTTTTTTAGCGGGAGGCGTAGGAAGCTTTTGGAGGGGTGATTTTGGAGGCGATTTGGGGTGGCATAGGAAGTGTCTGGAAGGGTGATTTTGGGAGCGATTTGGGGTGGCACAGGAAGTGTTTGGAGGTGATTTTGGAAGCAATTTGGGACGGCATTAGAAGCATCTGGAGGGGTGATTTTGGCAGCGAGATGGGGTGAAGGAAGCGGTAGGCTAGGGGGGATTTTGGCAGCAGGATGGGGAGTGGAGGATGCAGAGGGCTAGAGGGGAAAGTGGCAGGGATATGGGCCGGCTGCAGAGAGCTCCTCGGATGTGCACCATTTTGGCCTCAGCTCGCAGCAGCAGCAGCCAAGAGAGAAGTGAGGGTTCGTAAGTAGAAAATGGTTTGTGAGTAGAGGCAAAAAAAATCTTGAACACACGGTTTGTCAGGCCGAAGTCTTCATGTGGAGTTACAAAGTTCAGCCTGACACAACACAAGGGGGGATGGGAGGGGTAGTGAGTAGTCAGAGGGAAAAGTTACTAGACACAACCAAAGATTCCTTTCTCCAAGCCAAGGCCACCATTTGTTCTGCCTCAACTGAAGAGAAGAGGAAGTTCATAAGCCCCTGCACACAGACTGGCTCTCGTGATGAACTTGTGGGCCTGGGGGATGTAAGATGAACCTTAACCTAGGTGGGATTCTGGGAAGTACTCAGAATCGGAATTTGTATGTCAGTGTTCTAAATAGCATCTGAGAAATAAAACAAGTCCCAGTCCAAATCTCTCAATCAGAGCTTGATTTATTAACAGAACCATGTTAGCTACGCCATTGTCATTCCGATTCTGAGTACTTCCCAGAATCCCACCTAGGTTAAGGTTCATCTTACATCCTCCCACAACCACAAGTTCATCACAAGAGCCAGTCTGTGTGCAGAGGCTTATGAACTTCCTCTTCTCTTCAGTTGAGGCAGAACAAACGGTGGCCTTCACTTGGAGAAAGGAATCTTTGGTTGTGTCTAGTAACTTTCCATGCTGACTACTCACTACCCTCCCATCCCCCCTTGTGTTGCGTCAGGCTGAACTCTCTAACTCCACATGAAGACTTCGGCCTGACACGGTTCATATCTTGAAAAGTTGGTAGGTAGAGGTGTTCGTAAATAGAGGTACCACTGTACTGGTAAATTTGCAGATTGAATTAGTGAGATATCTTTAATTTCAGCCTATAATGTCTTGGGTCAAGTTTTAATAGTTCAATACAGTTTATAAATCAAGGCTTAATTTCCCACCCAAAACCTGACTGTCTTAAAAGAAGACACTGGGCTGATCTAAAAAGAACAAGCTTTTGTGTTATCCTTGTTTCCCATGCTAAACATGCTTAGCACTACAACATTTGATACTTCAATAGTTGTAGAGATCAAATATATTTACCAGGCTTCTCTCTTCTATCATCTTACAGGTCTTGTAGAAATTTGCCTGATGCATCCCCTCGATGTGGTGAAAACCAGGTAAGGTTCTGCTTGAACAAGTTTTATTGACATTGGAAGGCATCCAAATTGGAAGCTGTCAGAATTCAAAATGCTCAAACTTGTCCAACTAAGATAACTTCTCCCTTTAATGGCATTTATATTTACTTAATCTTTTTCATAGCGTTTGACAGGCAGAATTTAAATGGCATGATGCATTTCTGCTGGGAGGTCATCTGGAGGTGCTAAATACCTCTTTATAAAATGCACTCCTCATGTGACAGCCTGAGATCCTTTTTCTTTAAAAAAAAAAACAGAGGAGGGCCCCATAAAAAGGTGTTTGTATATGTGTTCCTATGTACTGTCTATATCATCTGAGGAACTGTTTTGACTTGAAGCTGGAAATGACATATTGCTTTAGAAATAAAATAATATTGATCGCAGATGAGGCCTGACATAACTAGTCATGTTCTAAAAAGTCATCCAAAAGTATTATTTCAACCTCTGTTTCCACATTTCATGGTAGCCACCTTCAGGCAAGTTAAGAGATTTATGGGTGGCAAGTACCACTTGTTCAAATGCATTTAAAAACACAAACATGTTTGGTGCTAGCATTCCGGTTATCATGGTACCAGCTTCGGTGGTGCAGTGGTTAGAGTGCAGTACTTCAAGCTACTTCTGCCAGCTTCCAGAAGTTTGGCAGATCAAATCTCAGTAGGCTCAAGATTGACTCAGCCATCCACCCTTCCAAGGTTGGTAAAATGAGGACACAGATTGTTGGGGGCAATATGCTTAGAGAGGGCTGTAAGGCACTATGAAGCAGTATATAAGTCTAAATGCTATTGCTATTGCCTGGAGGCTGCTGGGGTCTGGATGGGTGTCAACAGACTCAAACTCAACCCTGATAAGACAGAGTGGCTGTGGGTTTTGCCTCCCAGGGACAATTCCATATGTCCGTCCATCACCCTGGGGGGGGAATCATTGACTCCCTCAGAGAGGGTCCGCAACTTGGGCGTCCTCCTCGATCCACAGCTCACATTAGAGAAACATATTTCAGCTGTGGCGAGGGGGGCGTTTGCCCAGGTTCGCCTGGTGCACCAGTTGCGGACCTATTTGGACCGGGAGTCACTGCTCACAGTCACTCATGCCCTCATCACTTCGAGGCTCGACTACTGTAACGCTCTCTACATGGGGCTACCTTTGAAGAGTGTTTGGAAACTTCAGATCGTGCAGAATGCAGCCAGTGTTCCCTCTAATTTTTTGGGGGGGTGGGCAGAAAAGTATAGTGTCTGAGCGGCAGTTCCTTCGGGACTGGGCGGCACAGAAATAATGAATAAATAAATAAATAAATAAATAAATAAACAAACAAACAAATAAAAAACCCACCCTGTTTTGCCTCAGAGAATTTCAAAATAAAATACTGTACTGTGTGTATATAACAGTGAGCTCATAATAGGGCAACTCTATCAATATCAAAATGCCACTTAAATAGTTGATCTAGTTTCAAACTAGATTTTCATTTTCTTTTTCTCTTCCTTACACCCATTCTTTTTCTTTCTCTTTTCCTTCCTCTCTTTTTTCTATCTGTTTCTCTCTCTTCCTCTCTCTCTCCTTCCCTCTCACTCTTTCCCTCTCGGCTTCTGGGCAGGTTTGGAAAACTCTGAGTTGACTATGATTTTTAAGTGAGCGATTGCTCACTGCTCAGCCTAGAGGGAACTATGAATGCAGCTGTGAGAGCAATCATGGGCTTCCCTAGGTATGGCCATGTCACACCAACACTCCACAGTCTGCATTGGTTGCCGATCAGTTTCCGGTCACAATTCAAAGTGTTGGTTATGACCTATAAAGCCCTTCATGGCATCGGACCAGAATATCTACGGGACCGCCTTCTGCCGCATGAATCCCAGCGGCCAGTTAGGTCCCAAAGAGTTGGCCTTCTCCAGGTCCCGTCGACTAAACAATGTCGTTCAGCGGGACCCAGGGGAAGAGCTTTCTCTGTTGTGGCCCCAACCCTCTGGAATCAGCTCCCCCCAGAGATCAGAATTGCCCCACCCTCCTTGCTTTTTGTAAGCTCCTCAAAACCCACCTCTGTCGTCAGGCATAGGGGAATTGAGATATTCATTCCCCCCAGGCCTATACAATTTATGCATGGTATATTTGTGTGTATGTTTTGTTTTTAATAAGGGTTTTTAGTTATTTTAAATATTAGATTTGTTATATGTTGTTTTATTACTGTTGTTAGCCGCCCCGAGTCTATGGAGAGGGGCGGCATACAAATCTAATAGATAGATAGATAGATAGATAGATAGATAGATAGATAGATAGATAGATAGATAGATAGATAGATAGATAGATAGATAAATAGATAGATAGACAGACAAACAGATAGATAGATCTTGAGTCTGAAAGCCTTGTCTCTCGAAAGGCAGCAATGTCCATTTGCAGTCTGCCCAACTCGATATCGATAACAGCAGACTATGTCTTCTATTTCTTGCAGATCATCAAGAAACCAGGGGTCATTGTCCGAACATCCCAAGTGCCCAACTTTAGGGCTAATGTTTTCTTATGGTTATTGCACAGTGCAAAGTTATCAGTCTGCCTGTCATTATGCCAATGAGGCATATTGACCTCCCCCACCGTCAAAGATGGCCTCTGGTGTCACACTCTGTGCCAATCAAGCTAAGACTTATAATCAGTGACTGCTGCTTTCTGTGTTGTTTCAGTGCTGTATGCAAAGCTGGAATGTCCTTTCCAGAGCATGAGGCCTAGGTAGGTTAGTATAGAGGATAGACTGTTACCCAAGCAGCAGATCTCCTCTCTCCACGTCGCTGAAATAATAATAATAATAATAATAATAATAATAATAATAATAATAATAATAATTTATTAGATTTGTATGCCGCCCCTGTACGAAGACTCGGGGCGGTTCACAACAATAATAAAAACAATGTTACAGTGGAACAAATCTAATATTAAAAGAGAAAAAATATATAAAACCCCATCATTTAAAACCAAACAACACATACATACCAAATATAAAATATAAAAGCCTGGGGGAGGTGTCTCAGTTCCCCCATGCCTGGTGATATAGGTGGGTCTTGAGTAATTTACGAAATACAAGGAGGGTGGGGGCAGTTCTAATCTCTGGGGGGAGTTTATTCCAGAGGGTTGGGGCCACCACAGAGAAGGCTCTTCCCCTGGGGCCCACCAAACAACATTGTTTAGTCGACGGGACCCAGACAAGGCCAACTCTGTGGGACTTTATTGGTTGCTGGGATTCGTGCAGTAGCAGGCGGTTCCAGAAGTATTCTGGTCTAATGCCATGTAGGGCTTTAAAGGTCATAACCAACACTTTGAATTGTGACTGGAAACTGATCGGTAGCCAGTGCAGGCCTTGGAGTGTTGTAGAAACGTGGGCGAATCTGGAAAGCCCCACGATGGCCCTCGCGGCCGCATTCTGCACGATCTGAAGTTTCCGAACACTTTTCAAAGGTAGCCCCATGTAGAGAGCGTTGCAGTAATAGAACCTTGAGGTGATGAGGGCATGAGCGACTGTGAGCAAAGACTCCCTGTCCAAATAGGGCCGCAACTTGTGCACCAGGCCACAGCCAAAAGATGGTGTTCCAATGTTAGCTGTGGATCAAGGAGGACGCCCAAGTTGCAAACCCTCTCTGAGGGGGTCAATAATTTCCCCCCCAGGGTAATGGACAGACAGATGGAATTGTCCTTGGGAGGCAATACCCACAGCCACTACGTCTTGTCTGGGTTGAGTTTGAGCTTGTTGACACCCATCCAGACCACAACAGCCTCTAGGCACCGGCACATCACTTCCACTGCTTCATTGACTGGACATGGGGTGGAGATGTATAACTGGGTATCATCGGCATACTGATGATACCTCACTCCATGCCCTTGGATGATCTCACCCAGCAGTTTCATGTAGTTATTAAATAGCAGGGGGGAGAGGACCGACCCCTGAGACACCCCACAAGGGAGAGAACTAGAGGTCGACCTCTGAACCCCCACTAACACTGACTGCGACCAACCGGAGAGGTAGGAGGAGAACCACTGGAGAACAGTGCCTCCCACTCCCAACCCCTCCAGCCGGCGCAGAAGGTTACCATAGTCGGTGGTATTGAAAGCCGCTGAGAGGTCAAGAAGCACCAGGGCAGAGGACAAGCCCCTGTCCCGGGCCCGCCAGAGATCATCCATCAACACGACCAAAGCAGTTTCCATGCTGTAGCCGGGCCTGAATCCAGACTGCTGAGGGCCTAGATAATCGGCTTCTTCCAAGGACCGCTGGAGTTGGAGCGCCACCACCTTCTCAACAACCTTCCCCATAAAGGGAAGGTTGGAGACTGGACGGTAGTTATTAAGCACGACTGGGTCTAGGGAACGCTTCTTGAGGAGGAGGCGCACAAGTGCCTCCTTATAAGGAGCCGGAAAGGACCCCCTCCCCAAGGAGGCGTTGACAATCTCCTGGACCCAGCTCCGTGTCACCTCTCGGCTGGCCAAAACCAACCAAGAGGGACACGGATCCAGTAAACAGGTGGCGGAACTCACAGCTCCAATGGCCTTGTCCACTTCATCAGGTGTCACCAAGTCAAACTCCTCCCAGACAGATGGACAAAGACGTTTAGCCCCAGTCACCTCGACTGACTCGTTGTCAGCCAATACTGCTTTACAATTGGAGTAATAATAATAATAATCCAATGGAATGGCACAGTCGATAAGATTGGTTCCAGCTGTACTATGGTTGCATACAGTCACAAACTGCTTCTGTGACTCCAGCTGCGGATTTTGCCTCAAGGTTTACTCTTGAAACCTTTTCCAATAATGGATTTAGCCACAAGGCAGTGGAAGTTTGGAATCAGAGTTTTCCTTCTCCTAGTAGATGGTTTTGCCATTTTATCTGCCGTTGGGGTGTAGAGTCCTCTTCCACCTTCAAACCAGTTAACTGTCTTCTCCTGTAACCCTGGAAAGAGGCCCTTATGAGGTGCTACCAGCCAGGCCAGCTGAGCCAAGGTTTTTGAAGTATTGCTCCTCCAACAGGATGGTGTAGCGACAACTTCTCTTCCCACAATATTTCTCCTACTATACTATGTTAGCTCAGGAATTCTGGGAGTTGAAGTTTACAGATCATAAAGGAGCCAGAGTTTCCCATTCCAGATTTAAATCGACATATTTCCAGTAGCAAATGGGGTGCTCTAAATAATTTATTAGCAGCCTAAAGGATTCCTTTTCTCCTATACACTTTGCAGTATTACTTCCTTATTGGGAAAAAAAATCATACTGGCATAGAATGTGTTGATTGTTCATGTATCATCAATCTCTGTGGCTAAGGCAGAAAAAAAAGTTCCTTGAAATATGAAATACATTTGCTTGCCCTGGAAAAAGCTGCAGTTGATTAACACTATTCTCATGCCAGATGAGATAGTTGCTGACTTTTCTATGGAAAGTTGTTTCTTAAGATACTTTTTAAAATATTGTCTTTCATAAAAGCACCAGGCTACATTTTTAGTTATGTACAGTATTTGGTTAGTAAGCCAATTCACCTGCAGGTAGCATTTATTTGTCTGTCTGTCTGTCTGTCTGTCTGTCTGTCTGTCTGTCTGTCTGTCTGTCTTATCTGTCTATCTATCTATCTTATCTATCTATCTTATCTATCTATCTAATCTATCTTTATCTATCTATCTATCTAATCTATCTTATCTATCTATCTATCTATCTATATCTATATCTATATCTATATCTATATCTATATCTATATCTATATCTATATCTATATCTATATCTATCTATCTATCTATCTATCTATCTATCTATCTATCTATATATATATATATATATATATATATATATTTGACTTCTATGCTGCCTAATCCTAAAGGACTCAGGGCAGCTTACAAAATTATATGATACAATACAAAAAGATACAAGCAATAAAAAGAAGTCGCATATAATCTGTAAAATTAACCCCGTGATAAAACCCATTTATATAAAAAAGCAGTCAATATATAATAATATATATAAAATAATATATATGTAAGTATAAACATGATGTGAATACATGAAATAAATACGAATAAAAGGGAACATTAGGATAGACACGATAGGCATACTGGTGTGCTTATGTACGCACCTCATTTATCTCTTAGGAATGGGGTGGGGTCAACAGTAGACAGTCTAAGGTTAAAGTTTTGGGGGCATTGACCCCTCTGTTGCTGAAGCTGTATTTTCTGCAATCGAGTCTGGAGTGATTCACTTTAAGTTTCTACCTATTGTGTGCTCGTGTATTGTTGTGGTTGAAGCAGTGGTGGGTTGCTCCCTGTTCGGACTGGTTCTTAGAACCAGTAGCACTGGCAGTAGGAGGCTCTGCCCACCTACCCGTGACGCTTCAGTGCATGTTCAGAAGTGTCATGCTTGTGCATGAGTGCAAGCACGCACCGGTGGCAAAATTATTTGCAACCCACCATTGGGTTGAAACTGAAGTAGTCATTGACAGGTAGGACATTATAGCAGATAATTTTATGAACTACTTAGATTACACCAAAGGTAGTGTATTTCTAAGTTGTCTAAGCCCAGAATTTCAAGTCTGGTGGCATAAGGTATTCTGTTGCGAGCAGAGAGTGGAAGATTCTTCTCATGAAACATCTCTGGACACGCTCAGTTGTATTAATGTCCAATATGCGGTGCAAGTTACAGACAGATGAGCTGTATTTGAGAATTGGTCTAGCAAATGTTTTATTTATTTATTTATTTGATTTGTATGCCGCCCCTCTCCAAGGAATCGGAGCGGCTGTTTTGCGTGCTCTGGTCAATAGTGTAATATTGCCGGAGAAGAAGCTACGCAAGGCTAGGTTTACAACTCTTAATGCCTTTTGGGCAATGTTATTACAGTGGGCTTTGGCAGTTAGATCATTAGATATGAGTACTCCAAGGTCCTTGACTGAGTGTGGCTTCTCTACAAGGCCATGCCCACTCAGCTTGTATTTTGTGTTCTGATTCTTTTTACAAACGTGTAAGGCAGAACATCTGTTAGTTGAGATTTGGAGTTGCCAATTGTTTGACAATTCTGATACAAAGTCAAGGTCTTTTTGACCTTGTTGGTGGTATTGTTGGTGGTATTAAATAGTTTTACATAATCAGCAAAGAGAATACAGTTGCTTATAATATGATTGCAAAGTCATTTATGTAAAGTATAAAGCATGTTGATCCAAAACACTTCCTTGGAGGACACCATGTTAATAGGTACACATTTGATAGGGCACTCCCTATTTTGACCACTTGTCTATTTGACTGGAATATACCTATCCAATTATGCAGGGGTCCAGAGATGCCATAGGATTTTAATTTTAGAAGTAGTTTGTCATATAGTTCTGGCATATTGCTACCCTACCCCTACATGTTTGTCATATAGTTCTGGTATATTGCTACCCTATCCCTACATGTAGGTTTTATTTTACAAAAAACTTGTTCATGGGACTGAGACGCTCTCTAGAATGGGATCCCGCCCCGAGTCTTCAGAGAGGGACGGCATACAAATGTAATAAATTATTATTATTTATTATTATTATTATCCTGTGGCTATGAAATTGCCAAAGAGATGTGAGCACAGCTAACCTTTCTTTTCCCTTCTGAATAAAATATTATTGTCTATGTCCTTATATTTAATCAGATAGGTAGACTGAGCATTGTGTTCAGGGACCAGGTAAAATATATTGAAATAATTATTTTTTGTTTGTACAAAATCCAGTTTGATCTTTGCTTGTACAACTTCTCAGCCTTGCTTACCAAATCTCCAAACCTATCATTTTCCTACCTATCAGAGTTTTTCAGCCTGTTGATTTTTATCTGCCTGTTTGCAAACGTTTGGCGGCAGTTTTCCAAAAATTTATAGAAGTATGCCACCATGAATACATGTTGCAAACTTCCTTCTTTTATGCTGTTATTGTTGTTCGTACTGAGAGCATTTGCACCAAGACAAATTCAGTGTGTGTCCAATCACACTTGGCCAATAAAGAATTATATTCTATTCTACTATTATCACTCTTCAGTATTTTATTTGCCACAGCCCCATCAATTTACATAATTATTTTAGAATTATAGTATTTGCTACATAGAACAAGAATCCCCTCTGCCTAATCTAAAACATTATCAAGATCTAACTTATGATTCTACCTGTTAAATCGGATGTGAAATCAATTACTCTATGGAGTGCAAGTTAAGCTATTCCTTTACCATCAAAATGTGTCTCTTCCTCCCCAACAAAGGAATATAACAAGGAATACAGTCCTTGTTATATGAGCATCTCATCCCATTTTTTAAAAATATGTTTTTTCTCCTGTTCTGCATTTCCAGATATCTTTCTTCCAAACAAATTTATGAGATTAAAAAAAGTAGTAGAAATAGGTTTGGTAGCAGGGATAAAATCTACTACAACGTGCCTATGACATAAATACTTTACATTTTACAAAATCATAAAAATATACATGGAATCAGAAGATATAGTAGAAAGTACAGTGGATTATGTTTACAAGAAAAACATATCCTTAAAAATGAATTTTTGGGGGAAAGCAGATGTTGGCACTAGAGAAGGAAAGCCACAGCATGAATAAAAGAAAAACAACCCCCCCCAAACCCCACGGGTTCTTTTTTGTCTGTACATTTTAGAAAAGGAAATTTAATCGAGCAACTGGGAAAGTTTAAATGGGATGACTCTGGAGACATCCATGGTGCATATAAGATATTTCAAAACATTTCAACAGAGTGGGTGGGTGGGTTATTAACAGATGTTAATGATTTGTTGGTGGCATGAGACATTAAATCACAATCAGGGTAGATTGTGGTCATGCCTAGTTTCTTACCCACAGATGAAAATTCAGAATTAGACCACTGTTATGCCTGATTTCTTACCAGTGATAGACCATGTGTGCATTAAATAACCACTTTGTTTTAAGGATAATATCAGGTCCCCTATATTTAACTGTTTTTCATGTCACTCAGCTAACATTAGATAATTTAACATGACCTTTTGGTTATGTGAGTCTGTGAAGTTTCTCAGATGTGTGTGACTGTATGCGTGTGTATTTCAATTCACTGACAACTAGAAATTGCAGGTACAAAAAAAGACAAATGCAAATGGTTAAATTTCTGCATAACCATATCATCATCAATTGTTCCCAAAAAAGCTGACCATTAATACTATATTTAAATAAAGATCTAAAACAACAGCATTATGCTTTAGGTTGCCAAATCCATCCTGTAAATGAATAAAACTGAGATAATATCTTGCATTTTGTGCTTTCAGTATGTTTTTGTTAGCAGATGTAGCAGTGTGTATTCTAAGTCTAAAGGGATTTTTTTTAGAAACAAGAATCCACTTATTGAGCAGTTTATGGATAAAAAAATAGATATATTTCAGTGTGTCTTTGGAAAAATAAGAGTCTTATTTTATTGTTCATTTCTCAAGAGGATGCAAAGAAGCAGTTACAATGTTTTAATCGTTGCTTATTATAAAAGGCCAGTTCCTGAAGCTGGTAAAAGGCATGAAAAATAGTTTCCTCAACTTCCTTTTTTCCAAGTGTTTTGGAACCAGAACTTTCAAAAGTTGAACACATTTGAGACATGCCAGGTTGGCATGTGATTGTTTAGCGTAGTGTTGTACTTTAAAATACTGGACACTTAATGTTAATAAAATTACTATATTGAATACCATTAATACACTGGTATCTCTACTTACAAACTTAATTTATTCCGTGACCAGGTTCTTAAGTAGAAAGGTTTGTAAGAAGAAGGAATTTTGCCCATAGGAATCTATGTAAAAGCAAATAATGTGTGCGATTGGGGAAACCACAGGGAGGGTGGAGGCCCTGTTTCCTCCCAGGAGATTCCTAGAAAGTCCCCACAGAGGCTTCTCCCCACCTTTTCTGGCCCTCTTTCCTCCCAGGAGATTCCTAGAAAGGCCCCACAGAGACTTCTCCCCACCTTTTCTGGCCCACTTTCCTCCCAGGAGATTCCTAGAGAGGCCCCACAGAGGCTTCTCTCCACCTTTTCTGGGCGTCTTTCCTCCCAGGAGATTCCTAGAGAGACCCCACGGAGGCTTCTCCCTGCCTTTTCTGGTTACAGTTTCGGAGGCTTGGGTTTGTAAGTGGAAAATGGTTCTTGAGAAGAGGCAAAAAAATCTTGAACACCCGGTTCTTATCTAGAAAAGTTCATAAGTAGAGGCGTTCTTAGGTAGCGATACCACTGTATTAGATTTATAATGTGCTAACTGTTCAAGAAATTCTCCACCATGTTTTCTATACTTTTTTTTTTCTAGGAACTATCACATTTTTTGAATCATGTACCCGGGTTAGATGATACTATTATTAATGTCAAACAAAGCCAGTTTGGAGAACAATGACACAAATTCCTGATCAAATGTAGTCATTACTCTAGTGAATATTCTATTCCTTTGCAGAGCAATACTCTAAAAACCACCAGAATAACATTTGTTTATATTGCATTTTGTGTTTGCATGCCCATTTTTGGTTATATTTATTTTCATTGCTTGGAAATTCTTTTGATGAAAAGGAATTGCACATATCCACATAAATGTATAAATAACCAAACTTCCAAAAAATGCCTTTCCCATTTCTCATTTCTGGAAAGCCTGTGGACAAATCTGCAAATTGTATTATGTTTTTAAAAGTATGAAACATAATAAAATATCTTGTTGCTTAGAACAGCCCCCACTCAAATTCATACCCTTACCAAAATAACTTTCTGCTTTCATTTTTATTATTATTTTGACAAATGATATGATATTAGAAAGTCATGTGTTTTCTTTACTGTTTCATGTTGATTTATGATTTGAGGTTTTTCCTGAGGTAATATGGAAGTGCTAGAAATGATTTCAGTTATACACAAGCAAGAATATTCTTTTTAACTGAAAGGAATTAAACATTATTATATTATGTGTATTTAATTCCCCATGTACTTGCTTTCATGTTCGATTTGTGGCATATCATAGTCAGGACTACAATTTACAATATTTTTGTCATTTTCCAGAAAAAAATGACAAAAAAAAAAACCCCATTGGATATGCCAGATTCACATAACAACATGGTATTTATTTATTTATTTATTTATTTATTTATTTATTTAATTTATTTATTAGATTTGTATGCCTCCTCCTCCTCCTCCTCCTCCTTCAACCTTATATAAAAGTATCTTACATTACTATTTCAAAAGGATTTCTCTAGGAAAACTACTTCTTCTGTCCTTGGGCCTCTACACATTTTTTCCAGCGACTCTGCCATGACCGGTACACACCCTGGAAGGCGTCTTCGGGGACCTCTCGCAACGTCTTCGTCATGGCTGATTGGATCTCTTCTATGGATGAAATATGGGTTCCTTTCAGGGCTTGGAACAAAAGGAAGTTTGCTGGGGTGACCTCAGGACTATGGGAGGGCAGTATTGGCACCTGGTGTTTGGTCAGGAACTCACGGACTCGAAGCGCGTTGTGGCAAGATGCATTTTTTGTCCATAGAAGATATCCAATCAGCCATGACTAAGACCCTGTGAGAGGTCCCTGAAGACACCTTCCAGGGCGCGTGCCAGTCATGGCAGAGTCACTGGAAAAAATGTGTAGAGGCCCAAGGACAGTACTTTGAAGAATTTTAAGTGTTTGTGCAAATCTGTTCAATAAATTACTTTTTAAAAAAATTGTATTACTTTTGGACCGCACCCTATATGTCTTTATTTGGAGATGTAATTGTACTGAATACAGAATGAATGGCACTTTTGTGTATACATTTATAATAGGTTCACCTCAATCCTTAAAGTGAACATATTTACTTTGAAAAGTTATTACTATCATCATTGTCTTTTAACAACCCCATAATCCTTTGCAGGGTGGTGTCTGAGCTGTCAAGGATCAGTACTATCCTAGGTAATATTCCATTTAAGGTAAAAAGGTTGTGAGTATGCAAAGCAGTCATACTGCTGAGTCATAGTGACTAAGCTGCAACCTGATTGGACCAGATCAGTATAAGAAGCAAGGCACACTTGCAGTGGTGTGGTTGTTCTGGTTGGTTGGTTAGTATTGGGGTTAGTATTGTGGCTGGATTGGTTTAATGTACAGTGATCCCCCGATTATCGCAAGGGTTCCGTTCCAAGACCCCTCGCGATAATCGATTTCTCGCGATGTAGCGGTGCGGAAGTAAAAACACCATCTGCGCATGCGCGCCCCTTTTTCCATGGCCGCGCATGCGCAGATGGTGTTTTTACTTCCGCACCTGGGAAGACCCAGCAGCTGAGGAGCCGCCTGCCTGCCCGCTTGTCCGCCGCTTTTCCGCTTGTTCGCCGCTCTGGGAGTTGAAGACCCAGGGAAGGTTCCTTCGGCCGCCCACCAGCTGATCTGCTCGGCAGCGCAGTAGCAGCGAGGAGCCGAAGATGGGGTTTCCCCGTTGCCCACGCAAAGGGGAAACCCCATCTTCGGCTCCTCGCTGCTACTGCGCTGCCGAGCAGATCAGCTGGTGGGCGGCCGAAGGAACCTTCCCTGGGTGCCGCCCGCCGCTCGAGAGCAAGAGGGGGAGAGATAGAGAAAGAGAGAGAAGGAAAGAAAGAGATGAGAGAGGGAGGAAGAGAGTGTGAGAGAGGAAGAAGCAAGATAGAGAAAGAGAGAGAAAGAAAGATGAGAAAGGAAGGGAGTGACGTCATCGGGTGGAAAAATCGCGTTATAGCGTTTTGCAAAGATCGAGATCGCGAAACTCGGGGGATCACTGTATTGTGGTTTATAGTTGTTGTAAAGTACTTTCTGTAAATAGAAGAATAGGAAAGATTCTATTTTTGCTACACTGAAGAGTAAAACTTCTTCAACCAGTTCCTGCTGAATTGTTTGCATTCTTCATCAGCTTCAGTTCCTGAGTTCGTGTGTCACACATTCCTGTGCCTATCCAGTAGCCAGTAGCTTTCAAACATAACTCGGACATGGGCAAGTGAACTGAGCTAGCAGAGTGTTTCAATGGCTAGAAGCCCTTCCTATAATTGAGTTATAATATCTGATAGCTCTCTGGACAGTTCATAGGCTCTCAGAATGACCAGCAACATAAATCACTCATTATTCATTTACTTTCTCTCCTTCAAACAAATTGAAATAATTACTTTAGACTAATAATTTGCAAAAACAGGGAGTTCACATCTTATGAAAGTATGGTGGTAAGGGATCTTTTTTTTTAAAAAAATTATTGAACAGTTTTTAACAGTTTTTAAAACATACAGATACAAATATACATATGTACAAAACTAACATTAAAAAAACACCACATGACATAACAAGACCTAAACAGTAAAATTTAATATTCCTTTACCAGTGTTGTATAGTTTCCCCCCCCCTTCGCTAAAATGGGGGTGGGCGTGGCGAGAGTGTGCTGCATCCATTATAGTTTTATGTATGGTATGTGTGTGTTGCATGGTTTTTAAATGATGGGGGGGTTTTAGATGTTTTTTTAATATTAGATTTGTTTACATTGTAACACTGTTATTATTGTTGTTCTGAGCTGCCCCGAGTCTTTGGAGAGGGGCGCCATACAAATCTAATAAATTATTATTATTAATTATTATTATTATCCGACCTGCGAGTTTGACACCCCTGCTTTAGAAGGATTAACTCTAGCATACATCCTTTCTAATCAGGTAAGCATGGGTGGGCTACTGCCCGAATGGGGGGGACGACACAGTGGGGTAGCGAAAATGAAGCTCCACCCCAGAGCACCCAATTTGCACTGAAAGATGTTGAAAGAAAATGCAGGGCGTCCTGCATAAGCCATGCCCACCGTGTGGTAGTAAAAAATTTGGTAGCCCTTCACTGCTGATAAGTATCAATTTTTACCATTCATGGTGTACTGTATCATGACTGAAATTTATGAAAATGATTTATGCTGTTGATTGCCCAGATTTTCATTTATTTCAGTGATTAGAAATTCGACTATAAAAAGTAGCAAATTGTTATTTGGCTATGTTTAAACCTTTGTGCCTTCTTTGTTTTGTTTTTCTTTCCCTATACAAGGCAGTAAAATGTTATCACGGCAGTTGATTCATAATCAGCATTATATGTCATTTTGTAGTTCACCAAACAGCAACTGTCAAAAGGAAACGTTTTCTTTTATAAAAAAATTATGAACAGCAACAATGACAACAAAATAGTGTAAAACATAACACGTTTTCCTTTAATTCCACAAGGGATTAAAACAGTGGTTCTTAAAATGCCTTCTCGCCATTTGATAACAATACACTGATTTGGAGCTGAACATCCTTGAAAGGAAGCTAATAAAATAAAGTGTGGCATTACGCAAGATACTTTTTCAGCCTACATGTTGGAAAGAAGCCTGTTAAGAATTCAATTTCAGCTATTAAGGGATTATAAAATGCCACCGAATAGATGATGATGACGACAATGATGATGATGATCATAGCAATAATAATACATCCGTCTTTCTGTTTGTCAGAATATAACAGCATTCCTTAAATTTTTATTATAGTTGAGCTTCAGGAATGTTTCTATAGTTTAAGAAGACATAACTTTTTAGCCCGGCTTCTGAAATCGTGTTGCAGTTTTTCATTAACCTAGAAACCTCCTCCTTACATGGTTCACAGCCTGGTCTCAGCTCGCTTGGAGGTAACAAAGGGTGTCAGGGACAAGAATACAGCAGGGGGTTTTCTCCATGAGGGCTGCCATCTGACTTTCATCAGGTCAACTGTTTTAACTCCTGCCTCATTAACTAAAATAAAATGGAGATTACGGTGTGTGGAAGGATCAGATTGCCTGGAGCTAGCTTCGCCTCTTGACAGTTGCTGTTGACTCTGTATTTGGACAAGACTGGGCTCCCTGTGTTTTCCATTTAGCATGGCAGCAGGCTTTAAATTACCTCGAAGACAAGGCCATTTGCAAGGCATCCCCTTTGACATTTCAGAGATTAGGTGTGGAGAGAATATTGCAGGACAGGAAGACACCTCAGCCTCAAAGTTAGTTCATCTACTTTAGAAATGTCAGGGTCTGGTATGGCTTTAACTGTGATCAAGGCAATCTTTCATATCAGGTCATAGCTACCCCTTCGTTTTCAAAGAAGGCTCTAAAACAGTTTTTAAATTAATACAGAAAGTTTGCAAAGTGTATTAACTGCCCATGTTATTGACATGATATCCTTATTTTGGAGAACATTTTGATCAGACAGTTTGAACTGAAGCTCAAAATAGAATGGGATGGAATAGAATAGAATAGAATAGAATAGAATAGAATAGAAATTCTTTATTGGCCAAGTGTGATTGGACACACAAGGGATTTGTCATTGGTGCATATGCTCTCAGTGTACATGGATGAAAAGATACATTTTCAAGAATCATGAGGTACAACAGTTAATGATGTCATAGGGTACAAATAAGCAATCAGGAAACAATCGATATTAATATAGATCATAAGGATACAAGCAACAAGTTACAGTCATAAATCATAAATGGGAGAAGGTGGAGGATAGGAATGATGAGAAAACTAATAATAATAGTAATGCAACCTTAGTGAGTAGTTTGCCAGTGATGGGGGAATTATTTGTTTAGCAGAGTAATGGCATTCAGGGGACAACTGTTCTTGTGTCTAGTTGTCTTTGTGTACAGTGCTCTACAGTGTCGTTTTGAGGGTAGGAGTTGAAACAATTTATATCCAGGATGCAGTGTACAGGACCTCAATGGAAGGCAGGTTGGCAGTAATTGTTTTTACCACAGTTCTGAGATATTGTTACAGAATTTTATTTTTTAAATTATATTTAGAGACCACCTATTTTCTTTATAGGGCAACATAACCCAAGAATAAACATAAAAAGTGGAAAAATCTGGCTAGTTCTTACAGGGAAGTATGGAAACCGCCTCTCTTACAACCAGGGCATTGTAACATGTTCACACAGGCAAGGGTAAGGGTTCAGTAGCTGTTGACCCAAACATATTTCATGGAACAAGCTAATAGGGAGAGAAGCTGCAGTTTGCCACAGAATTCGGAAGGCGGAAGAGGCAAGAAGAACCAGAGAAATTGGTGTTCTGGGGTAATGTTTGCTCAGCTGTGAAAAGTAAAGCCATCTCCTGAATATCTGCTGGCTATAAAGGGTGTGCCCTTGAGAGCTGCTGATTGTTATTGGGATAATTGAGTGCCTGCTTCTTGTTCAGTAAGCAGAGACTGTAAGGCAAACAGGTTCTCTCTCCAAGTACCATTTTCAAATTAAAGAGTATAATAATAACTATACCTGTAATCTACCCAATCTACTTATCAAGCAAATTAGATTGGCATGGAGAGTTGCAAGTATACAAGACAGTTGAAGAAATAAAGGCATTGGCAGAAAATCTGAAGGACAATGAAGATGCACTGAAGCTAATATGCCAGGAAGACTTACTGAATATTGGAGAGACTAAACTGGCCTACAAGAAGGGCCAAATAAAGAATGGAAAAGAGACATGACAAGGCAATGTTGTGCAGGTTCAAAGAAGAGCAAAAATAGTCTGGAAACTCAGGTCTATGAACAGAGATAGAAGAACCCGTCTATGTTTAGCTTTGAACTTGAAAATGTGTCACACAGCAGATCAAGAAGCATTTTTATTGTTCCAACTTTCTTTTAAAAGAATGTGGAAAAAAAATCTAAACAGAGCATTAGTCATAATTCAAGGTATGTATCTTTTGCAGGATGCAATTATAATTTCGCTTGTGTTTGTACAAAGCTGATAGATCTCCCTACAAGAACTTAGGGCCATCCAATGAAATTTAAAAGGAAAGATTCAGGATAAACAAATGGAAGTACCTCTTAATTCAAGATACTGCTTGTTTGATCAGTGATTGGACAAGTTCGAAGAGGATGAGGTTATCAGTATTTGTTAGTTATCTGTATTACATCTTGTACAAGGGACAGTTTCCTTCTGAATATCAGGGATTGTAAAATACCAGTAGGAAGATGCTATTGAACTGAACTTATCCTGGCCCATACAGGACTAAAATGTTGAACCAGATAGATTTTGAACCCATTCACAAAGCTGTTCTAAGTCATTAAAATTCTTTTGCTCTTCATTTAAAATCTTAAAATGAAAAAAGGGAAACAAATTAAACTCTCAATACAATAGACATACGTATTAACAAATTAGGTAATCAGAGCTGGTAATATATTATCACATGTAATGCATATTAAAAATAGGAGAACTTCCTGGAAATGTGTATGTTAATCACAGCAGCTCAAGAACATAAAGTAATTTCCATCACTGTTTCCACCTCATCCCAACTTCCACCAAGTGTGTGGTTCGGAAGAGCTACAAAAGTGTCACTATATCATGTTACCTCCACAACTGGAAACATAATATTAAGTGCAGGGAAAAGACACATTGAAGCTCAGGAAGAGTTCTGCATTCCCAGCTCAGATTTTGGGAAGTCAACCAGAACAGTTTCTTTATACATAGAAAATTGTGGGAGAGGATTGCTGTTGAGAGATTTATAATAGTGCAGCCAGTTTAGACTTTGATTGAATTATGATCTGGTGCTCTGCTGTTGATTGGCTTTGTGCTGAGCACCAGCTGCTCTCAGGGTTTCAATCAATAAAGATATTTGCTTGAGCATTTCCAAGTAGTTTGTGGAAGCCTGGGGAATGAGAATGTAACGGTGCCATGAGAAAGGACTCCCCTCTGCAATATGGGAGAGATTGGCTTTCGAAGAATCTTTTTATTTCAACTCCCCTCCCACCATTAATCTTAGCCATCGTAGCAACAGTTAAGGATTTTTAGTCCATAATATCTATTATAGTAGATTGGAAGTTCATGGACTGAGAAAGCTAAACATTAAGGCAAGATTTGCAGATTGTGGTCATATGCAACACTTCGGCTTCTCTTTTTGGAACTTTCAGATCACCCTTGGAATTAATAAGGCCATGCTTTCTTGTTGGAAGACAGAATCATGGGGTTTTTAAAGTATTATAAATGGGTGGGATTCAGACTGATTTGGACAAATAAGATGCTAATTTTACATCTCCCCTCCCAGGAATCTCCATATGGCCCATTTTGGATGCCAGGTAAGTGCAGGGCACGCGTGGAGACTCTGAGAGGGTGAAAAATAGGCCTCCCAGAAGTCTGGAAAAGGCCCTGTTTCTGGCTTCAGTTTCTGGAGCCTGGGGGAGACCATTTCCACCCTCCTGTAGGCTGAAGGAAAGCTTCCAGAGCCTGGGGAGGGTGAAAAATTAGCCTCCCGGAAGTCCAGAAATGGGCCCCGTTTCCAGCCTCTAAAGGGCCTCCAAAGCCCAGAGAAGGTCGTTTTCGTCCTCCTGGAGGCTCAAGGAAAGCCTCCAGAGCTTGGGAAGGGCAAAACTCTCCCCCACAGTGGGGCAGAAGGCTGAGTAGGCCACGGCCACCATGGCCAAACCCACCCAGCAACTGGACAGAGAGCCGGTTGCTAAAGATTTTGAATCCCACCCCTGTACAGAACCTATTTTACATCTTAACCCCCTCCAAATAATAAGTAAAAATGTTTGTTCCAGCTGGTTGTGGGTTGTCATGTTGTAGGCACATACATGGTAGCTTCTGGGAAGCTAAAGGAAAAGTGACATCTCTTGGCTACAAGCAATTTGCTCACTCTTTCCTCAAGAGGGAGGGAGGATGGGAAAAGGAAAAGGAGGAAAGATTTCTACTCACTTCTATCTGTCATCAGATTCTTAGCTGGAAAATACTGCCATCAGGATGTATAGCACTGCTTTTCTGTGTTCTCTGAATGACTGTTAGAGAAAAAGAGATAATTTGCGCCCATAGATTTCAATATTGGATGTCGCCTATGGGCAAATTCATCTACATCCCTTTTGGGATTAATATACTTCTCTTTTCAATAAGAATACTTTTGAAGGTTAGTTATCTCCTACCATTACATAGAATTCTTTAGCCTATATAATCACGGTTTAATAATCCATAGAAAAGAGTGGATAGAGTGGATAGAAACCAGTGATCATGAGTGCTGTGTACAAAGACAGCTGGATGAGTTTGGCCAATTATTCTTCCACAACCAACCACTTCTGAAAATACATCCAAGAAAATTTCAGTCTCCAGGAGTCAAAACTGATTGAAGGACCATACATCAAAGAAGAATCCACACATGTTTTGGTATGAAAGGGGAGTTCTGTTAGCCTCCTAAGCAACAAATAGAATTCATGTAAATGATGCTTCTACATTATGATTAACAAATTTGTGTGAATGTTTCAAGTCAGTGACTATATGTCCTTGGCAACATTTTAAAAAGTGGTTTGTCACTGCCTTCTTGCTAAGGCTGAGAGAAAAATGACTGGCCTAAAGTCACCCAATGTTCTGTCTGGGTGCCCCCAGACTTCAACACCAACTGGAAAAAGCAGCCAGACACGCTGGTAAAAGCAAAAGCACTTTATAGTTTGAAAAATAAACACAGAGAAAAACCTGTTCTTCCCAACAGGCAGGCTATGAGACTTCACAGCAGAGTCCTGATGGCCAGACAATACAGCAGACTTCTTGCTGGCACACCCACCACTGTAGAGAATAAGACCCACACCTTTTCCCCCCAAGGTTTCAGTATTCAAAGTCACAAACCAGAATTCCAAGACGCCAAAGATCACAGCCAGGTCCCAGGACTCCCAAAGATAATACTCCACAAGCCAGGAAGGGTGGGTCTGCCTTTTCAGCCTTTCCAGAGAGCACCACACCCAAACCCAGCTGTTGCCTCTTTAGTGCTGAAAGTACCTGGCTAATTGTCCCCTTCGTTATGTTGCTCTTCTCTGCCGGAGATCGATTATTGCTTGTGCATTTTCATCTAAGGAATCCAGGCTGCTTGCTGGGGAGAGCTCCCTCTCGGGGGACTCTGGCTGTCCTCCCTCTCCCTCAGCCTGAGATTCCTCCTCCCCGTCTGCCTGAACCTCCTGTTCCTCATCCTCCCCCTCTGAGCAGGAAGCCGGCAGAGGATCAGCCGTTCCCTGAGGGGCCTCAGACGGAGTCACAACACCCAACAGCTACTATCTGTGTTAAGGCAGATCTAGAACTCGGGGTCCTCTTGTGTCTTTTCGGCAACTTAACCACTAAACCAAGCTGGCTGCTGCTCAAAATCTTAGCACTTTAAAAATGAACGCATACATGACAGCACTGTTTTCCCCCCCTGGTATTTGCACTTTTAAAATATTACTGAATATTTCTTTTGTTCATGCCAAAACCATATACATTGTTGTATAGAAAGTGTATTTGTAATGAAAGTGAATGTGTTTACTCATGGTGAATGCATAGAAAAGACTGTTAAAAGGCATAACACATTACCTGTGTCAAATGATTTGAAAGAAAGACAATTGTACTTCCTCCCCCTTCCCCAGTCTTGCATGTTAAAGCACGCTTTGGTCAATAAGAGATATGATTCAGAAAGCACCTGGATCTGTTGCTATTTTATTAGTTAGCCTATTATGAACTTGTACTAACTTGTACTGATAGTTATTAATAATAAATTACTTGTTTACCAAGGAATCAATATGTGGGCTAGCATATGTTTGTCCAATATTTAATTATTGTCTGCGGAGAGAGGCGGCATACAAATCTAAATAATTAATAAATTAAAAAAAATATATAAATTAGGGGTTTTAAAATCCTCCAGGACTACCAAGGAGACAGCACCCCTGTTGTCGGAAGCAAACCTTCCAAACTGCATTCCAGAACTTTGTCGGCCCATTTGCGTGAAATTTTATGGATGGTTTGGAAAATAATATAGATGAAGATTTAACCATTAAATTCAATATGAATGGGAAGAAAGAAAATGAGATTGGTGTAATCCAGATGACGAAATTAGACAAAAGAGGCAGCAATGTTATGTACTATATATTTTATATGTTGTGAGCTGCCCCGAGTCCTCAAAGAGGGGCGGCATAGAAATCCAATAAATAATAATAATTAGACAAATAACATATACCTAAAGTAAAGATGTAATTGATATGGAATAAAGAACTAAGAATCATGATTATAAAGGGTAAAAATGTAGAGAAGCTTTTTAATTTGTCAAGTAATAGAATTAAAATTACCTACTCAGGGAAGGATTTATAAGGTGTAAGAGGAAGTAGTAAAGAAGGAGGGAGAATAGAAGAGGAGGTAGAGAAGGAAGAAGGAATGAGATGTGGGCAATAGAAAAGGGGTGAGAAGGTGTAAGAAAATAGGTGGTAGAGGTGGAATAACCACCAGAGATAGAAAGAGGGGAGTGGGAAGAGGAAAAATTGAGACAGACTGAATAATAAATAGAAAAATTGAAATGGAACGTGAGTTATTGTATTATTGCATTTAAGAGACAACATATGCTTATTGATTTGCATTGAAGGTATGTGTGATTTATGTATGATTTTAACATAGAAACATATAAGACTGACGGCAGAAAAAGACCTCATGGTCCATCTAGTCTGCCCTTATACTATTTCCTGTATTTTTATCTTACAATGGATATATGTTTATCCCAGGCATGTTTAAATTCAGTTACTGTGGATTTACCAACCACGTTGGCTGGAAGTTTGTTCCAAGCATCTACTACTCTTTCAGTGAAATAATATTTTCTCACGTTGCTTCTGATCTTTCCCCCAACTAACCTCAGATTGTGCCCCCTTGTTCTTGTGTTCACTTTCCTATTAAAAACACTTCTCTCCCGAACCTTATTTAACCCTTTAACATATTTAAATGTTTTGATCATTTAAATATGTTAAAGGGTTTTAACATATTAACATTTTAATGTGGAGAAAAAATTTAAAAATACCAAAAACAAAAAAAGAACTTTGTGGGTCCACTGCAGCTGATTGTGGTGGATGGGTCCTTACCTTATCTAAGATACTTGTGGCTCATTATACAACCTTGAAAAAATAAATGTTGTCTATTCTCCATATTCTCTTTTAACCACATTTAATAGTTCTTGGTGCTTCGCAAAAAATCTTGTCTCAAGCCCTGTTTGTTCCAGGTCATTCCTAGGCTCCGATTCTACTAAAAGGTGGAAGAGAAAGAGAAATCATACGATATGCACTTGGTTAAAAAGGCAAGTGTACATGCTTTATAATAACACAAGCGTTTTCTTGCTAATCCCTTGGCAGGTTCATTATTCACATTGCCTGAGGCAACAGTGGCCCTATCGTGAGAGAGAAGTTTAACTTAGAGCATGAAATTAATCCTTAAAGACTTGTGCCTACCCATTCTTAAAAAAATAAATCTAAGATGAATTTAGAATTTCCCTCTAACTTTATGCTGTTCTACGGCACACCTGTCCAATGTGATGTCTAAGAGCAATAAATATGCCAGATTTGCATTTAGTTAAGGTAAGTTGAAAAATGTGTAATTGAATCAATGAAGCATAACTATATTTACTATTTAAATATTTATTTATATATCATATTTGTATAGCCACCTATCTTACATGAAAGTGATTTTGGGTGGCATACAACACTTAATCTAAAGCAATCCATATATCTGTCACAATTTAAAATAACTATAAATTGTACGTGTGTAAAGTGATGGTAGCCATAAATTTTTTTACATAATATGCTATTTGCTACATTCATCAAATTTAGCACAAAGAGATGTTTTGAATTTTCAAAAACTTTTAAAGAAAAATTGTAAGGATCAACGTCTAAGCATGGTTATACTAACGAGGTTAGTATATTTTCTATCAGAAGCTAATGAATTTTGTTGCTATAGGGTTTTTTTTCCAGCATGAAGATCATATTAAATGATCTATTTTTAACCTTTTTGATAATTTTTTTGGCATTTTCGTGTTTTCTTATAATACATTTAATTTCAATTTTTAATCTCAATTTGTATACTATGCCTCATATAAGGACTGATGCTGCTTGTATACAGTAGGTTTGTATGCAGTGATTTGTGTGGTTATTATGGCCTTAGCTCTTGGATACAAAACCTGAATTGGCATCAGTTGAGACTGCTGTAACAGCAGAATTCAAGTTGGCTTTATTTTTAATGAAGTCAGGCACAGAAATGCATTCGATCTAATAATAGCCACTTCATATTATCTAAGCATCTTATGTAATAAAATCAGGATTTGGAATCAGCCTCCATAAACTGACCTTTCTGACAACTTGGAATCCAAGATTTCTCCTAAGCAAATTTGTTTGTTTGTTTGTTTGTTTGTTTGTTTGTTTGTTTGTTTATTTATTTATTTGTTTATTTATTATTTATTTATTTATTTATTTGATTTTTATGCCGCCCTTCTCCTTAGACTCAGGGCGGCTTACAACATGTTAGCAATAGCACTTTTTTAACAGAGCTAGGCTATTGCCCCCACAATCCAGGTGATGAGATTTGAACCGCTGACCTTCAAATCTACAGTCAGCTTCAGTAGCCTGCAGTACAGCTTTCTATCTGCTGTACAAGTGAGCAAGAGCATTTAATTATCAGGAATCCATACTTTAATTAAAATGATCCAGTATGCATAATTGTTTGTTTTTTTACAAATATGATTTGGCTTAATTGTCCACTAATTATGTTAATTTTTTATTTTTATGTAAATGTTATTTATTTTGTCAAGCATGTAATATAATACAGATACAGGTATAAACATGATTATGAATTCATAAAATGGGTACAAATAAAAGGAAACATTAGTACAGGTATGGTAGACACAATGGTGTTCTTATGCATGCCCTTAAGATTGGGGTGAGGTCTACAGTAGACAGTCTAAGGTGTAAGTTTTGGGGTCAGGCATTAACAACTCTGTTAATATTTTATTAACATAGTCATATTTTATTAACAGTCACATTTTCTGCAATCAAGTTTGGGGTAGTTTACCATAGGTTTCTATCTATTGTGTGCTCTTGTATTGTGGTTGAAGCTGAAGTATTGCAGAAGAGGCGGAGTAACGACACGACACAAGAGCTGGATTTAAACTGGGTCATTTTTATTAATTAAATTTGCATAATTTAATTAAATAAATTAGCATAAATTAGCATAATTAACTATAACCCTAACAAGGACCCGCAGGGTCAAACAATTGCTTCCGGGGCGGAAAATGACATCAGAAAAACTTCCGGGGCAACTTATGGGCGTAGCTCCATGCTGATCCAGGTGAGGGACCACGCCCTCACCTGAGACCCTGCCATCCACTTGCATGTGGGAGGTCCCACCTGCTAACCCCTACAAGGGGAATTAAATGGGCGGGACCCAAAGACAGGTTCTCCCCAATAGCTCAGGTCGCTCACACCACAAGCCTTTGGAGAGAACCTGTCAATCATCCCCAAAGATGCCCAACGGAGAACACGCAGTTACTAAACCATCACCCAGTTTTCTGCCCCTAACCTGCCTACCCAAATGACCAAAGGTAAGCCAATTAGCCTAAACAGGGGCGAAGCACCCCCTAACCGCCTATCCGGTGCCGCAGTGTGGAATAGGTGAAAAAACGGTCGTGGCAAATGCCAGGACCGCCAAAAATTCCTATTCGGCCCCCTAGGGCGACCCTCAGTAGCACACTGAAAGATAGGGAGGGCGGGTGTGTGTTCGCTGCTGAGTCCAGGGCAAAAAGGAGGTTTTCGAGCCTGCCCAGCCCTTTTATAGGGCTGGCAGGCTCCGCCCTGGACTCCTCATCAGGCAGGCCGAAGCCTCCTGATGATGGCTGAGATCTCGCAAAATCTTGCGAGATCTCGGCATTCCCAAGATGGCGGCTTCGCCGAAGATCGTGTCCCCTGGCCCTGCCGCAAAACGTGCCGGAGATGAAGACACCGGCAGGTATTCATTGACAGAAAAGACTTTGTAGCAGATGATTTTATGTACTATGCTTAGGCTGGACTGAAGACGGTGAAGTTCTAAGTTGTTTAAGCCCAAAATGTTAAGTCTGATGGCATAAGGTGTTGTGAGCAGAGGAGTGGAGGATTCTTCGCGTGAAATATCCCTAGACTCATTCGATAGTATTAATGTCAAATATGTAGAGCGGGTTCCAGATGAACTGTATTCAAGAATTGGTCTAGCAAAAGTTTTGTATGCCTCAGTTAGCAGTCCAATATCATCTGTGAAGAAGCTATGCAAGATTAGGTTAACAATTCTTAATGCTTTTTTGGCAATGCTGTTAAAGTGAGCTCTGGCACTTAGATCATTTGAGATAAGTACTCCAAGGCCTTCAACAGAGTGAGGGTTGTCTACTAGTTCGTATCTATCCATCTTGTATTTTGTATTCTGATTTTTTCCTCCAATGTGTAAGACAGAGTATTTGTTGGTTGGGATTTGCAGTTGCCAATTGTTTGACACACAGTCAAGGTCTTTTTGTAGGATAGCAGTCTTATCAGTGGTGTTAAATAGCTTTACATCATTAGCAAAGAGAATGCAATTGCTTATAATATGATCTCAAAGATCATTTATGTAAATATAAACAACGTGGATCCTAAAACGCTACATTGGGGAACACCACTGTTAACAGGTTAAATATACTGAATAAATCACTCATTAATTCTAGGGTAAGTTTTGGACACTGTGGGAGCATATTAAATACTCTGTCTATGTTATTAATAGGAGAAATGGAAAGATATTCTGACTAGGAGTTAAGAAACATTAATCTAACACATTTAGAAAACCCAAAGTTAGGGTACAACCATGAATAGGGTATAACCAAAAACATGAATTCCTGGAAATCCACTCCCAACTTCATGAAAGGGAATAACGGAATAGGATAGATGAATATCATCAATCAATATTTTAAATGCTTTTAATGTCTTGTGACTCTGACAAAGACAAAGGGAAACACGAAACTGTTGTGTTGGGTAGCTAAAATAATATGCAAAGAAGTAATAAATATTGCAAACAATGCCTTGTGATTTTTCTTTGATCTTATTTATATATATATAAAACTCAGTTCTTTAGTTAGTTTGCTCCTCTCACAAAACAGATAGTAAATCTGTTTACCTTTGCAAAACAGATCTTTCATACATCATTGGCTGGGTAATAATTTGGCTGGAATATTTCTCCCTTCCACAAAACTCACACAGTGTTATCAATGTGAAAATATCAGTACAAAGTATTGCACAATTTTGTTCAACTTCGAAACTGTTTCCCTTTAAATTTAACAGCAGTTGGGATGGTAATGAAACAAAAGGGGGAAATGCTTCTTTTTCTCTTACAGCCAGTAAGAAATGTTATGGAAAATTGTGTTAACTCTTGCAAATCCCTCTACAACTATAAATGTATAAATGAGATTGTGCATGCTGTTTTAGTCAAGTCTGTGAATCTCCGAGCACTAGGATATTTATAAGAAAATTCCAGACATAGCAGTGGAGCCATGATCCATATCATTCAAACTTTCCAGTCTTTGTCCTCCTGTCTTTAAGGAAAAACAGAGGGACATAAAATAAAAACTTGGAAGAGCACAAATCATTGTTATGACTCGTTACAATGGATGATTTGCGCATTGCTTCATACACCAGCTAAGTTCAGCTTTTATTTTTTTTAATCGTCATTATTATTATTATTATTATTATTATTTCTCTTTTCACTTCATGGTCATAGGTAAAACAGCAGCTTTCTTTTTGCAACATCTATCCTTCCACCTTTAGCTTCCCCCAACAGAGAAAGCATGTGGTTTCATTAAGGTGCCAGTTAGCACATTTCTGCTATGGATTTCTTGGTGCTTCCATTTTGAAATTAAGCCTGTTTTCATATGTTTATAACTTAGTGGTAAAAATGAAAACGCCAAATGTTACTAGATTTCACAATCTAATCTTTGTACTGTGTGTGTCTGGGGTGGGGTGGGGTGGAATAGGCAGAAGAGGAGTGGCACAAAGATTCAGATTTAAATAAATATTTAGAAGTTACCATAAACATTTAATGTGCATGTTTCCATATGTTTTTCTATTCTTCAGATTATAACGGGGAGTAATTTTTGCAATTACAGTACTTGGCTAGTGTGTTGATGAGAAGGATTGCAGGATGACTTGATGACATCCTTGCAAATGGCACATTATTCTTAAATATTATTTTAATCTCAGTAAATTTAAATAAATATTGTATTTTTGGGACCATAGTTTTTCAGAATAGATACATACTGGATTGCTCATAAGGCTACATGTAAAGTTGTACAAGGAGATTTCTGCATGCACAATATAGTATTTTGTTTTCACTTTCATTTTCTTTCCAGGGCATTCTCCCAATCGGAAGGTACCCCAATCCTCCTGAGCAAATAAATACTCACCAGGGCAGCTGGAAAGTAATGGAAGAATCCATTCCTCACTTTAAATATGCATTTTTATTTATTTATTTAATTGGATTTGTATGCCGCCCCTCTCCAAGGAATTGAGGTGGCTCACAGCAGATATAAAAACAGAACAATAACATAAATCCAATTAATACTACATTAAAAACAACCATTAAATTCAATTAGAAGAAAGTAAAACTTATCAAATCAATCATTCAACACTTCATACTTAAAACATTCATTGATCAGGGGGAAGATCTAAAAGTCCCAAGCCTGGCGGCAAAGATGAGTTTTTAAGTTCTTTCGGAAGGCGAAGAGGGTGGGGGCAGTGCAAATCTCTGGGGAGAGCTGATTCCAGAGGGTCGGGGCTCCCACAGAGAAGGCTCTTCCCCTAGGTCTTGCCAGCCAACATTGTTTGGTCAATGGGACCCTAAGGAGGCCAACTCTGTGTGACCTCACCGGTCGCTGGGATTCATGTGAAAGAAGGCGGTCTCGGAGATAAAATATTTTTCCAAAGGTCTCTCTTCTAAAAAGAAAAAAGAAATAAAGCCATAAAGGTATAGTTTTGGAGCATGGCTGGTGGATCAGAATAGGTTTTAAACAATTATTTTATTTCACAACTTACTAGAGCTTAACAGAGCTGTTTGCGACTTGACAGTATATATTGGAGCCAGATATATCAGTTTTAGTTTTTCAATAAAATTATTCAAAATCGTAACAAAAAATACAATATGGTATTTTATGGATCTGACTTGAATACACTGAAGGAACAAAATTATTTAGGAACCCAATGTCAAAATTTTATTTTAAAACTGTTAAAATTATATTTTAAAACAGCTATTAGCAAAAAGAAAATTGCTGTATATACTGCTGCTAATTCAGAAATTGATGCTTGGAATATTATTGGAATATATTCTGAACAAAGGGTGAGATCTGTTAGACCCAGTTTCCAATTTAGGAGCCCCACGTGCTTCCACTATCATTGGAGCCAAATTGTTTTTTATTTGTTGAGTTCCTCCTTCAGGCCCTGGCACGTCTGCAGTGTCTCATACTTCTTCCTGACATTGCTATCACTTGGCAACACTACATTACCTCTGCTGTCTTTGGATCATTGTCTACTACCACAATGTTTGGTTGATTCGCCATTACCTACCAGTCCATCTGGATCTAGAATTCCACAGGAACTTAACTCTGTTATTCTCGACAATTTTCTATGGAATCTACCATCTGGACTTACTCTAGCCCAGGCATCTGCAACCTTAAACATCAAAGAGTCATTTGGACCTGTTTTCCACAGAAAATACCAGGAGCCAATAATTTAACAGCCAGAGTGACTGGGTGGACATGGCCAACTCCATGTCACTCACTCACTCATTCACATAACTCCCCAGCTATGCCGCGGCAGGATTGGTCCTGTGTCTTGGGGCGGAGAGCAGTTCGCATGCCTCCCCAAGTGACCGAGGCGCACCCAGCACCAACAAGGTCTGGAAGCAGTGCCCACGAGACCAAGCAAGAGATGAGATGCTGGAGAATCAGTCCTGGCTGCTTCCCTCCACAACAGAGGGACGAAAGAGTCACATGCAGCTCTGGAGCCGTGTGTTGCTGACTCCTGCTCTAGCCTATACGCTATGCAGATATGCCTTACACAATGCCAACTATTGGTTGTCCTGTTCAGTGTATGCTGTTCCTGCCTGCATCTTATATCCTGCCACCATATGTTGTTCTATCTCTGGGATCTCTGTGCACAATCTGTACCTTGAAACCTGTCTCGTGTTTCTATGCTTCTTCTATGTAGCATAGAATACCTCTACTCTATGTAGAAGTATTCTTCTATACTGCTTCTATGGAGCAGATGTTTAGAACATGTTTTACTGCTGCTATGATCAGTGTTTAAATGATGTCTTTTAGTCCAGACCTTTCCAGCCACTGATAGGATTTTCCAGTGTTAACTACTTCAGCTATCGTACAGCCCATTCTTTTTCTTTGACACTTCCTCTGCTTGTTCTTCCTCCTATGTCAGCTGCTTCCTCTGCTTGTTCTTCCTCCTATGTCAGCTGCTTCCTCTGCTTGTTCTTCCTCCTATGTCAGCTGCTTCCTCTGCTTGTTCTTCCTCCTATGTCAGCTGCTTCCTCTGCTTGTTCTTCCTCCTATGTCAGCTGCTTGCTGTTTCAGGCAATCTCTTAGCAGCTCATCTTTGAGTGTGATGTATTTTAGTTATGGATACTCTAGTTTTTTCAAGGACAGTGGCTTTGACATCCCCAGACCCTGCCAGTCTTCTTTCTATCTGATGTACTATCTTTGGGTGTTGGATTTGAGATGGAAACTTCTATATATTGTGACTACATTGTAACTAGCTGCTTCTCAATGTGTGGAAGCAGGTCTTGCATCCAGCCACAGTTCTCTCATAAATTTCATATACTTCCTCTCATTTACCTATTAAATTTACCTATTCTGATTTTATGTGTGGTGGGACTGGTCTCTGGGTGTCACACGACTTTTGTTGCCAATGACAATTCGTTGTTTTGACAATGACAATAAATTTATTATTATTATTATCATCATCATCATCATCATCATCATCACCATTTGGTCTACCATTATAATAGCATTCCATCAATTCCAGTTTCTTTTGTCTAATTTAAATATAGGTTGTTAAAATCTGCTGTTTAGTTTGTAATATTAAGTTTATTACTTTTGCTTTCTTGTCTGGGGTGAGATGATAAATAGATGATTTAGAGATAGATGATAGATAGATGATAGATAGATAGATAGATAGATAGATAGATAGATAGATAGATAGATAGATAGATAGATGATAGATGGAAGGGCTGCCCAGAAGGTAATGCACCACCTTTTGATTCTTCAACAATTATTTATTGAACACAACAAAACTTACGTACAAGAAAGAATGAGGTTTCTTTCACACTCCCTATTTTTCCATGTAATCTCCATCCCGTATTATGGGTGTGTATGCCCTTTCGGTATCACTCCTTGTTCTGGTCATGAAGCCATTTCTGCACTGTGTGAATCACTTCTAATGGCCTCACCATCTGTGCCCAGTGACTAACCGTACTTCTGTCGACTGCAGATTCTCTATAAACTGTACACAAATTTTTGTGAATGTTCCCAACAGTTTCTTTCTCCACAGTGAGAAATTCAATGACGCCACGCCACTTGTAACATACATCACTTACAGATCCATTTGAAAACACTGCTGCAGCTACGCTATCTGTCTGAAAAAATGCAAAATTTACACACACACTCATGACAATTCAAATAATATATATCTAAACTTTCGCATTCGTACCATTACTGTAGGCTGAGAAAAAAATGTGGTGCATTATTTTCTGGGCGACTCTTGTAGATAGATGAGTGGAGGGGAGTGTGGGGGTAAGAGAGAGAGAGAGAGAGAGAGAGAGAGAGAGAGAGAGAGAGAGTACTGCCCATTTCAAATAAATGACTCAGGAGAAATATGCATATTGACCAATCACTCCATCTTAGTGCACATCACTATAGTCCTGTATGACCAGCCAGATAAAAAATGAAAGCCCTTGTCACTTTATGGTTCAAAAACAAGCAGACTCTGCAACCAAACCAGTCGAATGCTAAGACCAATAACAACATATAATACTGTAGTAATACAATAAAATAACTATTCACTGGAAACTCAGTTGCCATTCCCTGTTTGCCTATTAAAAAAGGAAATCCTATGGCATAGAGGAAATAAAAGTCTTTTGTAAAAATGGTATAATGCTAGATATATTGATCTAAGAAAAATTAGAAAAGTAGATTTAAGGCTTGATTCAGCTTAATGTTATATATTTCAAAGTACATTTCAAATTAGTTATGCCTAATAATAATAATTAGGCACACAATTGTGTCTAATAATAATTAATTTGTCAAGGATTTCTGCGTTATCTTTATGCACAGATAAAACTATCTGGTAACATTAGAACTGATTTGAAATGCAGGACCCTTGGCTCACATCATTTGTTTACATGGTGGTATATCAGGTTATCAGGAGTGGCAGGAATAGCAGGGCCTTTTCAGTGATTTATGAAGTGCTCTTTAATGTTACCAAAATTTGACATTTTCACTATCCTTGGCATCTGCCCCATCCCACCCAATCCCAGTGTCTGAAAGATTAGAGTTCTCACAACTTCTGCTGCTATCAGTCCTTTGAGGTAATGCAGATAAGGAAACAGAAATCCAGGAATATAATTTTATTGTTTTAATGTATAATACTAGCTCATCCGAGTTTTTTGCTGTCCAGTCTTATTTCAAACAGAATCGAGTTTTGTATCTCTCTCTCACATGTCTCAGACTGAGTTGTCATTTCACTTCCTTCAACAATTCTTCCATTCCATTATTTCTAAACTCCTTTCTAGCTGCTTTTCTGGTGATTAAAAAGCTCAAAATACAAAACAAAATTATTTATCTAACATTGTTCTAATCGTATAATGTAGAGGTACCGGGCTAGAGGATTCCACTCTTTCTCCATGTCCTCTCCTTGGCTAAGCTCAGAAGAGATAAGAAAAACCCAACTTCATTTCACAAGAAATCACCAAATGTAAACACATTTTTAAAATGTAAGTTACTAAGTAAGTAATGTTCAATATTGAGGAAAATAAATACAAAGCTGTTTAAATCACAGTGTAAAATGCTTGCAAATTAATTAAAAATCAAAAAGAAAATACAATGTTCTGGTTACACCACAAGATGAAGCTAGTATGTTACATTTAAAAAAATCTTTGTAAAGATGTTCAGTAAGATTGAAATTGTTACAGATTACAAAAAGTTGCTAAATAAGATACTAAGTACTAAGTACTAAGATACTAAGTAAGTAATGTTCAATATTGAGGAAAATAAATACAAAGCTGTTTAAATCACAGTGTAAAATGCTTGCAAATTAATTAATTAAAAATCAAAAAGAAAATACAATGTTCTGGTTACACCACAAGATGAAGCTAGTATGTTACATTTAAAAAAATCTTTGTAAAGAAGTTCAGTAAGATTGAAATTGTTACAGATTACAAAAAGTTGCTAAATAAGATAATATTAATATTTTATTTTCCAACCTGAGATATAAATATTTAAAAACCCTGATTATTCTATTTTTAAAAACTTATATAGATAGATAAATTATTTATTTATTGTATGGTAAATACATGGACTTATAGTGGTTCAGATGTTAACGTCCAGAGTGGATGGATTTAGAGCATGGTGGAGCTGACCAACAAAAGGCTGAGAGTGCTTTAATGATGGTAATTGAGTACTCATTTACCCTTTGGGCTTTAGAAGGCCTGTTTTGTTTACCTGGTGCCATGTATTTAGAGAGTTAGGAGTTCTACAAACATGCCTGACTACCAACTGTCCTTAGCTGCCAATTCTTCAATGTAGTCCGGTTGCCGATTGTTGCTAGTTGTTTGGTTCACACTACGGTGCTATCCAGGGTGCACCACATGGAGGCAAACTAGCATCACACCCCACATAGAGAAATAATACTATAACATAATGAAACTACAAGACAGCATCATAGAAAAAATGTTTGTTTTTTTACTTTAGATGTAGCATCTAATTGAAACAACCCCTCCTCTATTTTAACTTTCCAAGACTTTCTAGTTTCTTAGAAATTCCTGCTTAAGGTGGAATGTAATTAAAGGCTTTAAGGAATTATATTACTCTCTGCCCTTTTCCAGCCATAGATCATAGCTTCTCTCTGAAGCTATGTTTGAAAGGAGCACATCTTTTGGGTATCTGACTCAGTGGGTGTATGATAAAAAGTATCTCCCCTTATAGAAATGTGTATTCCATGTCTAGCTGTCCACCTGCAAAGTTGTGAAGTTTGACAATTACATCCCCAAGGGCAACCAAAGCCTATTGGATCACCAAACCAAGACTGAATTCAGACTGATATGAGTCTGGAAAATTAGCGTTCTTCAAGAGAATCGGGGGTTTTCAGGTTTTCTCCAAGAATAAATGCAGACCAGCAGTGGGTTGAAGTATGAATTAAAATTTCAAAATATTAGTGATTCAGCAAGGGATAACAAATATTTTGTAGGAAGAAATGTCATGGGTGTTCAAATTTAGTGATGAAGAAAGTGGTAAAGAATCTTAAAGAAAAAAATGCTATTGTTTAAAGTCAAAGATGTGAATGTAGATGAACCCTCAAAAATTGGGGGTGAGGAAAGATGAGTACAAATTGGGAAAATTGTATTATACACGTTGATATATAAAGGATTTTGGCATGACACCACAGTGAGATTTTGACTTTGATTTAGAAAATTATCCCGTTATAGCACAACAATCCTTAGCAGTGTCTTGTTTCATACTGTGGTGCCCACCAGATGTATTAGGCTTCAAACTACTCTGAATCACAATCAGCATAGCTATAAATCAAAAACTGACCCAAAGAAAAACAGTTACATTCCTGAGAATTCTATGATAAATTTTCTAAATAGAAATGTCCTCCATATCAAGCGCACTTAATGTAAAGCAAAATAACACTTCTGCATATAGAAAACAGATATATCTAGGAAAAGTCTAAAGTCTATTTCTGACACATGCAGTTTTTGTGTGTGCAAAAGTATACAATAATGTGTACAATCGTACATGTTTCCAAAGCAACACAAGATTTAAATTTAATCCAAATTCTGTACTGGAGCCAATCATTCTTTCTCAGCCCTAGGAAGCAGGCAATGGGAAGCCACCTTTGAGAAAACTTGCCAAGAAAATTGCAGGGACATAACCAGGCAGGTGCCAGGAATCAAATAATTGACTCAAAGGCCCAATAAAATAAATCAATGCAGTACCACAACTAAGGTAGAACCTTCCATATTGGCAGAATTTATAGCTCTGAGGCTTAACATAATTAGCCATTTGTCTTGAGTTCGAATATTCATATTGTCAAGGGTAAATCTTTTAGTGATCTGAAAGATTCATTCTTCAAATAAACGGCAGGAATATATTCTCAATTTACATATTATCCTAGGTAAGTTAAATAAACAATCTACAAATTCTGTTCCAGATGTTTAAGTCAGTTAACAGTTTTTATTTTTATCTTCTGGATTCTCAAGATGTTACAACTTCTATCTATCTCATCATCAACCTAAGTCATCTTACAGGTCCACATCCTTGATGTCACAGTAAAATTACATTGGACACATAAACCTTTTATACAGAAAACATACAACACAGCATGGGCAGGTTCCAGTGAATTTTTTGCTACCGGTGTGTTATTATCTCAATTCAAACCCTGAATCTGGTGCCACTGTCTTGCTCTCACTCCTGATCTATATCCTGGACTACTATAATGAAGTTAGTTCTTTTTTATTACCCTTCTTTGCTTGATATTTTTATTTTATGTATTTATTCATCACTATCTAGCTTCTGCTTTCTTCCTCAGGGAAGGAAACCAAACTAAATGAAAATGCCAAAGACTACATCGGTTTCTGATAGCTTCCTTTTTATTTTTCACGTACCGGTAGTTATATTTCTACTTCTAACATGGAACTATGATTTTAAACAAAATAATGTATTTCTGGCTAAGAAAAGTGAGCATCTGCCTTTATAGATATCCTTTCAAACACCACCTTTGTTAGACTTAAAATCTATTAGCAACTGTTGCAGATTTGGGGCTGCCATGAACTTCCTGGTACCAAGTAATATTGATTTAAGAAATTTTTAAAGTTTTAATCCCCAAAACTTTGGATTTAGGCATATTAACTTTGCAGAGATTGGTGGGGAATGGAAAAAAATGATGACAAGGTAGCTAAAGTATGATAAGCAGCACCAGAAATGCCATTTACTGGTTCGGTGATATATGGGTCTACTCAGGAATAAGTGTGTGTTTCCAGATAAAAAGATAAATAATTGCAGCATAAAGCTTTAAATACATATTTAAATGTGTTCTTGGTTAATCATAAACTTGTGTATCACAGGAAGAAGTTCTCAGAGGATGCTTACTGAGTTTCTTTTCTTTTCCCATCTTAGTCTCATGTTTTGTGCACTGATTTATATGCTATGTAAAACATGCTTTAGTCAAATAACCAAGTGAGTGTACACTACCAGATTTTCCTGTATCTGAATCCCTTAAGTGCCCTGCTGGGAAACAGCAGTTTAGCAGGGATATTTGCATAGTATTTGCTAACAAAATGAAGTTTTAGAAGCAACTGCCCAGAGTTAAAAAGAACAAAGCTGCTGAAACATTGGATTAGCTTCTCCCTTTTTAAACATAAAATCATGTTCTATATAGGCAGTCCTCAATTTATGACCACCATTGAACCCAAAATTTCTGTTGTTAAGTGAGATATTCATTAAATGAGCTTTATCCCATTTTACGACTTTTCTTGTCACCGTTGTTAAGTGAATCATGGCAGTTGATAAGTTAGCAACTTGTTTGTTAAGTGAATCTGCCATACCCACTTATTTTGCTTGTCATAAGGTTGCAAAAAATGATTGCATATGACCCAGGGACACAGCAAAAGTCATCAATATGAACCAGTTGTCAAGCATCCAAATTTTGATCACATGATCATGGCATGCTGTGAAAGTCATATAACTATTAAAGATGGACGTAAGTCACATTTTTCAGTGCCATTGTAATTTTGAATGGACAATAAATGAACTATTGTAAATTGAGGACTACCTGTAATTAAACACATCCTGTCTAGGTTTCACAGATTCCACAAAACCATAAAGTGGCTCATTGGATTTTGGTACCAATTAGCGTGAGAATCCAACTCCATAGACCTCAAATCGTGACAAAGGATGTCGTATAAATCCAGCCAGATTATCTTCCCTGATCAGGTTCTTTTTTGGGGGGTGGAGGGGAATCATCAATGCATCATCATTATGTGGCTTTTGGCTTATCAAATTTATAGATAGATAGATAGATGATAGATAGATAGATAGATAGATAGATAGATAGATAGATAGATAGATAGATAGATAGATTATTACACTGGGTTTGGCAGTGGAATTTATAGATTAGGGAAGATTATTACACTGAGAACGACATTGAAAAGTATATAGATTAGGGAAAATTACTACTGTATTGGGATTGATAGTGGAAGATACTCTTTATGAAAAATAAATAGAAAAATATGTTACACAATAATTATGATTTGTTTAACTAGAAATGATATATTTGTAAAATGAAAGGAATGATATAATGTTTAAGCACAGAAAGAAGAAAATATTTAAATTCTTAATAATTACCTTTCCTCCTCTGTGTATTGCTATTGTTATAATTAGATCAAAGTCATGATATGAATCAATATTTTTCTTGTTGTATAAAGAGAAGTAAATTTGGAACTTTCTTTGTAAAGCGCAGTTATGATAAAATGAGGGTTTAAAAAGCAGGAATGAGATAAATAAGAATATAAGAAATGAATTGAAGCACCACGGCCTAGTTTTTAGTAGAAAGAAGCAAATAGCCAAGAGAAATTTTGTTAGTTAATAGCATTTTTTGCTCATATAAGGGCGCAAAATATTCTTTGAAATCCGGATGATAAAATTAGAAAAGGAGGTAGCACAAGCTGAATGACGTATACCAAAATAAAATAGATAAATAATTAGGAAAATTTGGATTAAGAATTTGGCAATTGATATTATATTATATTGTATTGAATTTTAATTTGAAGGTATGTGAATTTGTATCTCTGTAACAATAAACAATAAAAAAATTATACACCCCCCCAAAAAAGATAGACAGATATCTTACATACATACACACACACACACACACACACACACATCCACCCACCCACACACACACACACACACATACATACATACATATAGTACATACACATGTACACACATATACACACACATACGCATGTACAGACACATGCAAATACATATACCAGACCGCCTTCTGCCGCACGAATCCCAGTGACCGGTTAGGTCCCACAGAGTGGGCCTTCTCCGGGTCCCATCAACAAAACAATGTCGTTTGGCGGGGCCCAGGGGAAGAGCCTTCTCTGTGGCGGCCCCAGCCCTCTGGAACCAACTCCCCCTGGAGATTAGAATTGCCCCCACCCTCCTCGCCTTTTGTAAGCTCCTTAAAACCCCTGGGGGCATGGGGGAACTGAGATGCTCTTTCCCCCTAGGCCTTTACAATTTATGCATGGTATGTTTGTTTGTATGTATGTTTGGTTTTACAATAAGGGTTTTTTAGTTGTTTTAGTATTGGATTTACATGCTGTTTTTTATTACTGTTGTTAGTCACCCCAAGTCTATGGAGAGGGGCGGCATACAAATCCAATAAATAAATAAATAAATTTAAATAGCATATTTAAATTTTAAATTCCCACACATACACACATTTCTGGTTGATTAATGTTCTTGTACTAAGTGCAATGCCACTGAAGGATGTGAATTTTTCTAATCCTCCCAACATGCAACCAATTCTTACTGGAGTGTAAAGCTGCTGAAGAGTATTTGCTGCCCTGCCAACTTGGCAACAGTTTTTTTTCTTTAATAAAAGAAGTTACCATAGACAGAAATTCCAGATGTGCCAGAACTATTTTTATTAGGGGCCCAACTGAAAGCGCATTCAAGTGAAGTATGCATTTTCTTTCATAATCACCAAATGTATTTTATTATGTCTCAGGAAAAAGGAGACAAGAAATAAGCATCATTAGTATATTTTTATGACTCATTAATTTTAATACATCTCTCATTGAAATTATTGTAATTAAAAGTCATTTATATCAATCTTCCCCTGATCTGGATTGTTCCAGATGTTCTGAATTATAACTACATAATCATTGACTGTTGTCCATCGTGACTAGAAAGAATGAAAATAATAGTCCAAGACACAAGGCTGAATGTTTAAGGTAGATCATACCATTTAATTTATTTAAGTTGATTTTATTTTAATAATAAAAGCACCAAAAGTATATAACACTGTTAAAATCTGCTTGAATTATGAAAGCTAGATAATAAGCCTTCTACATATTCTTATTGAATTGTCATAAATCTTTATTTCTGTTAACCAGTCTATACAGTAAACGAAAACGGCAATGTAGTGTAGCAATATTTTATTAGGAGAAAGAAAAAAGAGACTATTAAAAAAGCATATCTAATTAAAAATGCTTGCTGAGCTTGGTTTTCTTGCAGATGTTTCATAACTAAACTAGGTCAACCAGAGCTACAAAATTTTTTTGCACAATTGTATGACTTAGTGAACATTTCTGGCCACCTAGAACGTGAGTGCAGAGTTAACAGCTCTTAAAAAGTAACGAACATACAATTTTAACAGTTTGACCCCAAAATTTAGAGATGATGGTGGAGTTCAGAGCACATCCTGGGGCAATATAAAAAGGAAACCGTATGAGAATATGAACAAGATTTTCTATGTCACTGGAGCCACAAGGGCAAAGTCTCTACAAATAAGGAATCCTATGAATTCTTCCCACCAAAAATGCTGGTGGAAGGGTATCAAAGGAGGCTCTGTTAAAAGCCCCATCTCTGTTTGCTTAGTACTTTATTTGCATAGTTGTTTGTTTAGTTTTAGATTGCATCAATATCCTGAAGTAAAGGTTTTGTGATTATCTTTTTTTTTTTACTTTTTCTCTTAAGTTTCTGAGTAATATTTGATACTTCCAGTGAGAATACATCAGCATTAAAGTCTCTATTGTATAATTGTTTTATATAAGTGTGTGCGGGGGTGGTGGTACAGGTACATGCATGGCACTTTGGTGTCGTGGTTAAGTCTGAGGCTAGAAACTGGGAGACTGTTCTGTCTTAGGCACAAAGCCAGCTCGGTGACTTTGGCTAATCACTTTGTTTTAATCCTAGAAAGGAGATAATGCCAAGCCATCTCTGAAAAACCTTAACTCTGAAGTTAAGAAAACTCGCCCAGGCAGTCTCTGACAATTGGACATGACTGAATAAAAAGAAAAAAATGTTTTCCTATGTATATATAGGAAAAAATAGATCCTCAAAATGAATTTATCAAAAATTAAAACAGAAAAAATAATTTAAAAGGAATACCAATTTACTATTTTTCCCTATGGAAAACATTTAAGTACTTAGAAACTGAACTGTAAGTAATTATATTTGCCTTGCTATGTGATATAGTGTATGTGTGGGAGCCATTGTTTTTTAAAATTTGATTAAACTTTTATTGTTTACTGTTCGCTTTGCCATTGGTTCATATTCACCAAGTCTTTCTCAGCCAGATATTTTCTTTCAGTATTGAACAAGATTTATTTCACTGCTGTAAATGTATATCATATTGCTCATCATATTGATATCATAAATTATAATTAATAGATAATTCTAATTCTAATTAGTATATAAACAATATATTTCTTTGCCTTTTTTATTTTCAATATTCCACGTCATATAAACTATAGAACGTTATTAAATTAAATTAATACTGTTCAAATACCATTGTACCGAAACAATATAATATATCAAAATGTACAATAGAATTAAAGGGAAGAGGAATGAATATAGATCAGGGGTGTCAAACTCGATTGCATTGAGGACTGTATCAGGGTTGTTCTTGACCACTGGGGGCTGGTGTGACTGTGTCACTCGTGTCAGCACCTGTGATTGCCCAAGCACTCTGCCAGCAAAAACAGGCTACCAAGCACCGTTTTCAGCTGTGATGGCCGCCTGCAACCCTCTGCCAGCAAAAACAGAGCTGAAGTCATATTTTTTACAGTCAAGTTTGGAACGGTTAATATTAAGTTTAAATCTGTTGTGTGCTCTTGTGTTGTTGTGGCTGAAGCTGAAGTAGTCGCCAACAGGCAGGACATTGCAGCATATGATCTTGTGGGCAATACTTAGATCTTGTTTAAGGCGTCTTAGTGAAGGGCTCTTCTGGTAAAGTATCTTTGGACATTTTCAAGGGTGTTAATGTCTGAGATGTGATATGGGTTCCAAACAGATGAGCTGTATTCGAGGATGGGTCTGGCAAACATTTTGTAAGCTCTGGTAAGTAGTGTGAGATTGCCAGAGCAGAAGCTACGTAGAATTAGGTTTACAACTCTTGAAGCCTTCTTGGCGATGTTGTTGCAGTGGGCTTTGGCACTTAAATCTTTTGTTATTAGTATACCGAGGTCTTTAACCGAGTGGGGATTATCTGTGATAATTTGATTATTCAGTTCGTATTTGGAGTTCAGATTCTTTTTCCCAATGTGTAGGACACAGCATTTGCTAGTTGAGATTTGGGGTTGCCATGTGTTAGACCAGAGGTCCCCAACCTTTTTTGCACCAGGGACCGGCTTTAAGCTAGACCAGTTTTCCATGGCCCGGTGGGGGGGGGGCTTTGGTCATATGGGGGTGGGGTTATGGAGGGGTGGAGCCAGGGCCGCCATCAGGAATTTTGGGGCCCCATACAGCCTAAGTGTCTGGGGGCCCCCCTCCCCGCCATTTTAAAACTACTTTATTTTGCGACATACCAATTATGTATGAAATTTACCTTCTTTGGGGAGGGGTGAAAGGGGAGAGTAAGAGAGGAAAGAGTGAAAGAAGGGAATGAGGGAGGAAAGAAGGGAGGAAGAAAAGGAAAGCAAGAAATGAAGGGAGGAAAGGAAGGAAAGAAAGAAAGAAAGAAAGAAAGGGGGAAGGGACAGGAACAGAGGAAGGAAGCAAGGAAACTTATGAAAGGGGAGAGTAAGAGAGGAAAGACTGAAGGAAGGGAGGGAGGGAAGAAGGTAGGAAGGAGAAAGAAAAGAAGAAATAGAGGAAGGGAAGGTAAAAGAGAGAAAGAAAAAGAGCAAGAAAGAAAGCAAGCAAGAAAGAAAGAGAATGAAAGAGAAATAAAAATAGAGGGGGGATGAAAGAAATGGAAGGAGGGAAGGAAGGAGAGAAAGAAAGAGAAAGAAAGAAAGCAAGAGAGAGAAAAAAGAATGAAAGAGCAAGAGAGCAAGAGAGCAAAAGAAAGAGAGAAAGAAAGAAAGGCAACTTCAAAGAAAGGCTCACTGAGCATCTCTCACTCTCTTTCTATCCCTCTTTCTTTCTCTCTCTTCCTTTCTATCTCTCCTCTTCGTTTATCTCCTCTCTCTCTCTCCCTCTCTCTTTCTCTCCCCCCTCTCTCCCTCTCTCCCTCTCTTGCTATCTCTCCCCCCTCTCCCTCTCTCTTTCTCTCTCTCCCTCTCTCTCTTTCTCCCCCTCTCTTCCTCTCTCTTTCTCCCTCTCCCTCTCTTTCTCTCTCTCCCCCCTCTCTCCATCTCTCTTTCTCCCTCTCCCTCTCTCCCTCTCTCTTTCTCTCTCTCCCTCTCTTGCTATCTCTTTCTCTCCCCCTCTCTCCCTTTCTCTTTCTCTCTCTCCCTCTCTCCCTCTCTTGCTATCTCTTTCTCTCTCTTTCTCCCCCCTCTCTCCCTCTCTCTTTCTCCCTCTCCCTCTCTCCCTCTCTCTTTCTCCCTCTCCCTCTCTTTCTCTCTTTCTCCCCCCTCTCTCCCTCTCTCTTTCTTTCTCTCTCTCCCTCTCTTGCTATCTCTTTCTCTCCCCCCTCTCTCCCTATCTCTTTCTCTCTCTCCCTCTCTTGCTATCTCTTTCTCTCTCTTTCTCCCCCCTCTCTCCCTCTCTCTTTCTCCCTCTCCCTCCACTCACCCATTCCGGGGGTCTTTTTCGGACTTCCCAATCCAAGTCACACAGCCTTGCGGAGCTCCTGGTGGTCTCTCATCCCCGAATCAGCCAGGTAAACACGGCCCCCTCTTCCCTGGCCCGAAACCAGCGAAGGTTGGGGGAATTTCTGTGCAACCCCGGCCACTTTCGGGGTTAAATTCCTCTCCCCCGCCCTCTCTGCACCTCCGAAGGGAGCAGGGCAGCGTTGCTGGGCTGGCCAATTCTGGGCAGGGGGCGAATTCCTCCCGGGGGGGTGGAGGTGTGGATGTGTGTGTGCGCCCGGAAGGCGTCCGAACTTTGCCTGGCGGAGCTCTGCAAACACGAGGCAGGGAGGGAGGGAGGCTGTTGCCCGGCCAGCAGGCACCAAACAGGGCAGGGCTCCATGGGAGGGGAGGGGGCACCTCGCGGCTGGGGGCTGCCTGGCTTTGTGATTTTGGCTGGGGGGGGGGAGTTAGGAAGGTCCTACTTCTCCCCCCCCCAGCCAAAAATTCAAAGCCTATCTGCTGGATACGGGCGATGAGTGGGACAGAGCGGCGCGGAAGCCTCTTGCAGCAGCTGCCACAGCCACCGGCTTCGGCGCCGCTCGTCCCGCTCATCGCCCGTATCCAGCAGATAGGCTTTGAGTTTTTGGCTGGGGGGGAGAAGTAGGACCTTCCTAACTCCCCCCCAGCCAAAATCACAAAGCCAGGCAGCCCCCAGCCGCCAAAGGAGCCTCCTGATTCTCCCCGCCCTGCCCGATGCCCCACCCTGTCCTGCATAATGTTCTCTGCCGGGAGGGCAGCGCCGCCGCGGACCGGCTGGAAAACCCCAACGGCCCGGTCCCGGTCCGCGGACCGGCGGTTGGGGACCTCTGTGTTAGACCACTCAGAAACATAGTTCAGGTCTTTTTGGAGAGTAGTTGTGTTATTGGTGGTGTTGAAGAGTTTTACATCGTTTGCAAAAAGAACACAGTTGCTTGTGATGTAGTCGCAAAGGTCATTGATGTAGAGAATGAAGAGCGTTGGACCAAGTACACTACCTTGGGGAACACTGCTTTTAACTGGGACAGGGGTGGATATGGTGCTTCCTATTTTGACCACTTGTTGTCTGTTTGAAAGGAATGCTGTAATCCAACTGTGGAGGGATCCTGAGATGCCATAGGATTTGAATTTTAGGAGTAGTTTGTCGTGGACCACTGAATCAAAGGCTTTGCAGAAGTCGATATAAATTCCATCTATAGATTTCCCTTGATCTAGATGAGTTGTCCATATATTTTTGCAGTGGAAGAGCTGCAGGTTGCAGGATAGTTTTTTTCTGAATCCAAATAGTTTGTTAGACAGCAATTTATTAGTTTCTAGATGGAGAGTAATTGATTTGTTTATAATTGATTCAATGACTTTGCATGGGACACAGCATAATGATATTGGTCTGTAGTTATCGACAAGAGAGGGGTCTCCAGCTCCAGAATCCCTCCCAAGCATCATTTTTGCTGGCAGAGGCACTGCAGGCCAGTCCTTCACAGTTTCCAGGGTGGCTCCGCAGGCCAGATCTAAGCACCCTGCGGGCCAAATCCGACCCCTGGGCCTTGAATTTGACACCCCTGATATACAGATGTAGAGCTAGTAAAAGGACTGCATATTTGAAGTGCATCTTTGTGTTCTAGCAAAACTGGGATACAGGAAAAGTTCACCGCACTAAGACCTCTGTTTCATGTAAAATCTGAAGTTATGTAGTAACTGGAAAGAGCCAAACATAAGAGATGTTTAAATATTGTGAGTCATGATGCAATAGAAAACTTAAGCTGTATTTCAGTTTAATTCTGTGAACATAAGATACTATTTTTTACAACTTGTAAAGTAATCTTGGAAACTTCCTGTTGAATTGGGATACAAGTTCTGCATGGACTGATTGTGTGGTCTGGTTAAAATAATACGTATTTATTTAGTGTAATTTACACGGCCATATACATTTGTAACCACCGTTCCCGATAGATAGTGTTTTGTTCAGGGGTTTTTTATATATGCCCTTTTGTATCAGAGTTCCTTGGTTTGTTGCTACCATTAATACAGATATTTTAAGGAAATATTTTAAGAAAGTGTTTAGGAAGTACTTTAGAAAATGTTCAAGGCAGACATTTGTGTGTTCTATAAGGTCTGTTCCTGTTTATGCTGTAATGGAGCCCATGTTGGTAGACCATGTTATTTCACTTGAAAGAAAGTCATGGCAGATCTCTTTTACATCCCTAAGAATTATCTGAAACAATATATAATTTAACATTCAAGAAGGAAGTAAGAGATAAAATATGAGCATAATATTCAGAAAACTCTTAGAACACTTGTAAAATGTATATTTTTAAACCTGGTATAGCTTCTAACTTTTCATTCCCTACTTTCATAGGTTCCAAATTCAAAGAGGAAAATCGGATCCCTCTGGGTACAAGAGCCTTGGAGACAGTTTTAAAACAATATTCCGGACGGAAGGGTAAGAATACTTCCATACGTTATCATTTTATGATTTTACTCCATTAATAAGATTTCATTCATTTCACATCTGTACCTTTTTTCATTCTGAACTGGAGTTCTAAGGTAAAGAAAACATACTGGGTTGTTCATTGTAATTAGAATATTTTTAATCAATTGAGACGTTTCTGGTATATTAAACTTTATGATGTGTAAAGATTTATGTGACTGGGTTTGAAGTGTTTACAGTATTTCTTTATTAATGTAAAGGGCATGGTTTTATTATACAAAAAGATATTGACAAAAATGAACAGGTCCAAAGACGGGCTACAAAAATGGTGGAAGGTCTTTAGCATAAAACTCACCAGGAAAGACTTAAAGAACTCAATCTGTATAGTCTGGAGGATAGAAGGGAAAGGGGGGACATGATCGAAACATTTAAATATGTTAAAGGGTTAAATAAGGTTCAGGAGTGAACACAAGAACAAGGGGACACAATCTGAGGTTAGTTGGGGGAAAGATCAGAAGCAACATGAGAAAATATTATTTTACTGAAAGAGTAGTAGATCCTTGGAACAAACTTCCAGCAGACATGGCTGGTAAATCCACAGTAACTGAATTTAAACATGCCTGGGATAAACATATATCCATCCTAAGATAAAATACAGGAAATAGTATAAGAGCAGACTAGATGGACTATGAGGTCTTTTTCTGCCGTCAATCTTCTACATATGTTTCTATGTTTCTATGACAACTTTTATCTATTACAAATTCTCCTTGCAGTAATGCTAAGGAACTAAGAAAATGGGCATATGTAGGACCGTGAAACCATCTTTTGTATTTTAATTGTGAGAAAGATCATGATACTGTGCCATTTTACTGACATCACATGAGGTAAATTGATGTCACGTTTAAACAAAAGCAAAGTAAGAAAAGATTTCTTGAAATTTATGCTTAATTTAGAGGTCAGCCCCCCTATTGTTTCAAGAGTAGTAACAGATGCTTCCAGACAATTAACAACTTTTTTGGATTATTAGAACGTCATTTCTCATGACTGGAAACAGCCCTATCATATCATAAGTTCCAAAGTGATTCCAATTATCTGGAGCAGGAGGGAAGCAATATGTGGGCTCCCATTTTTGCAGTCTCTAACGCTCCCGCCCAAAATCATACGTTGCCAAATTTTGCAGCATGATCCCCTCTTTCTTGCTTCCCCTCCCTCTCCCACATTTAATAGATTGAAGCTTAAAATAACTGTGCTCAGTCTCTAGAGTAATAAAATATCTGTTTTGGGTAAGACAAAAAAAAAAATGAACTGCTTCCAAAATCAAGAAAAAAGGGCCTAAAATCTCAGTCCCAAACAGTCTAGTAATATCATTCCATCATCAGGAGTGGACCTCAGAAGCCAAAACACATTTAAGAATAAAATGAAACTGCAATCCCTGGAGGAAAGCTATTTCCTATTCCTGACCTTGAGAGTAAGATATTTCTTTATTGAAAGTGTTTAGGACTAGGCTGGAGAGGCATTTGTTACTAATATTCTAGCTCTTCCTCTATTACACTAATTGAGATTTCGATCAGATGGACTATAAATCCACAATTCTAGGTTGTTTTTAGATTGTGATGGACTCTTGCTAAAGTAGATCAGTGTTTTTCCAAACTTGGAACTTTAAGAGGTGTGGACTTCAAGAGGTGTGGTCCTCCCAAGCTCCATTTTTGCTAGCAGAGGAACTGTGGGCAGGTCCTTCACTGTTTCGAGGGTGGCCCTGTGAGCCAGTTCTAAGCACCTTATGGGCCGGATCTGGCCACAGGCCTTTCGTTTGACATCCCTGATCTGATTTGATAGTGTTGCATCTATCAGTGCTAATTCTCCGAATTGTTTAATATCAGAACTGGTAGTGTTGTAAGCAATAGCATAGTTGGCAGGTGTACAAATAATGAGAAATTAGGATTTTTGTCTGTTGACCTTATGATAAGCCTCTCACATGGATCCTTCCCCTGATTTATTTTAATTCATTATGTATTTAGTGCTGATGTTATAAACTTTTTAATAGCATGTTTAAAACATTCAATAGAAACTAAAATAGAAAAATTAAAATGTAACCAACCAAATCACAGGAAAATTTAATGCTGGCTATCTGACTAATGCTTAAGCTGGAATGGCATGCTGTTTCGCTGAGGTCTCCTAAAAACTTTTAACTAGTCCCATGAGTGGCAGGCAATTTGAATTCAGAGGGAAAGGAAGTTAAGGAGTTTCTTCCTTCTCAGTCAATTAAACTTGGCTGGATGCCTGCAGAATACAAGAACCTGGAGATTAAAACATATTTAATATGGCAGAGTCTCAGAATTCATACCCAAAGCCTGTAGAAACTGGAAGGTAGAGTTAAAGTTGCTAAGGATAGTTGCAGGAGGGATTATTTATTTCTTTTAAGCATTATTTGCTCTGGTTTTTTTTAAATTCTCTGGGCTTATTATCACATCCTTCTTAACATGCCCTTATAGCCATTTTTACATGTCTCTCCTTATGACATTTGTCTCTTTCCCAGACCACAAATGAAGCAGCTTAACATTTCCAAAAGTTTCCCTTTCTCCAGGTATAATGTTGGTCCTAGGTATAATCTAGTATCCTTCACTGACAATGTAGCTGTTGATGTAATTTAAGATGGAAGCTGCTCAGTTCCTAGTCATTAGTCATTTAAGGCTTTTATAGGGCAGGTACCCTCTGTCTATTTTTGTGGAAATGCCCTCCATGGCCATGATTAGATTGAATAACAGGTAAGACCGACATCTGGCAATATCTACCTAATGCCTGACACTAGGTTTCTAAAGTGTTTCTCAGGTCTTACAAAGCCTCTTGTAGAAATAGATTTATTGCTTTTTTGAAACAACATTAGATCTGTTGTTAACAGATTGAGAATGTTAGATCTGTGAAGGTTAATTTAAACCTGGAAACAGACTGGGGTTTGTTAATTTCATAACCAATTGTAGAACAATCTTTCTACTGTTTATTACTTTGATTATCCAGAGGCAATTTTTCCTATTTCATTCCAGCTACATGGATCTCCATAGGCTACTTCCAGAGAACCATGAGATGAGAATTAGGTTTATTGTCACCATTGCCATTTCCTTGCACTTCTAACTCACTCACTGTCAGTTGTTCCTTGCTGTTTTATGTCCAACCTCTGTACCAGGAGGGAAGTGTTTTTATTAGGAAAGTGAATACAAGAACAAGGGGGCACAATCTGAGGTTAGTTGGGGGAAAGATCAGAAGCAATGTGAGAAAATATTATTTTACTGAAAGAGTAGTAGATGCTTGGAACAAACTTCCAGCAGACGTGGTTGGTAAATCCACAGTAACTGAATTTAAACATGCCTGGGATAAACATATATCCATCCTAAGATAAAATACAGGAAATAGTGTAATGGCAGACGAGATGGACCACATTATTTTTGGAAATCTCACCCATACCCTCCTCCAGAGTTATAATTGGTCAGCTGGGCTATTTTTGATAGGAGTTTGGTTAAGACTTCCTTCCTTCCTTCCTTCTTCCCTTCCTCCCTCCCCTCCCTCCCTCCTTGACTCTGTTCAGAAATAGTCTAATTGAAGGTCACAAGCAGAGAATATCTCCCATTATTTGTTATTGTGAGCCTTAACCCTTAACTAAAGCCACCCAGTATTAAGTGATTGGTAGCCCTCCCCCCATAGATAAGGACTATTAGAGGAATAAAAACATTTCTTTCCTTATAGCCAAAAATTTACAAGGACAGCATTATTTTCTGGCCTTACTATTGAAGCAGAGAAGGGCTTTCCAAATTTTATGCTGAGGTAATTTTCTACTGGCTCAATAATTTTATTGTGTTTGCCTACTTTTACCCTGCCATTTGTTCCATTGGTTCATACTTTGATCAGTTATAGAGTGTTAACAATCTAGTCCGGGGAATGTGGATTTCATGTTTCTTCCACCTAGGCTCTTAAAAGATTCATTTCCTTAATCAAGTATAAGTAGAGGCAGTGTAACTACTGATCCTAGTGGAACTCTTTCACCTGTAGGAATAACCATAAACTCAAGTACAGAACATATGAGAACCCTACATCATATGTAACAATAGGACAGCATTCTAAAACCACCCAAACAAGTATGATAAGCAGAATATTACTCTTTTGTCTTCTTCTCAGAGGAGATGAAACATCCAGATTTGACTCTGTTTAAAATCAAGTCTGAACTCAAGACTGAAAATGTAAAGATAATTTGCATCTTCCAATACTATCTGAAAGAGCACAGCTATCCATTCTCTCAATCATATCCCCTGAAAGATATGTGTTGTTGTTAGTTAGTATAATATTCTGGGCCATTTCAGTAACGGCATTTTACTGTCTCCTTCAAGGCTACTGACATTGTACTAAAATGTCAACATGCATCTTCCTCTGTTTGGTGTCTCATGAGCTCTTGGATAAAACAAATAAAAATGGATGGAGAACAGATGCTTCTACTTCCATTTTTGAACAAACCATGATGTTCTAAACTTCTGAATTATCTTTCCATTTTGCTAGAGCCTTAAATCAGATATTTAGCAAGTTTGATACTGCCTTTCAGACCTCAGTCTGTTTCAATAACCTGTCTCAATTGCTTGCATGCATTTATCCAAGACGTCAAATATTATTCTTTCTGCTGCTGTGATCTGCTAGTCTGAAAAAAAAAATTACTTCAGGCAGGCATGGTCTTTTTCATACTGGCAATAGCAGGTAGTTCTTAAAACAATATAAAAACAACTTACTAAATCTTGGTATGGAAGAAGAGGACAATAGCCTTTTGAATAGCATCTGCTTCTAGACTTTGCTCTGTCATCACCAAAGATTAGTGACTGTAACACTTACGTTTTTTAACACAAGCAGACATGGGCCTTTCTAATGAGTCTCTCTGCAAGTCCTTTTGCAGGCTTAGCCACTGCCAAATAATAAATGAAAACTTTTGTGCTGGTGTTAGTCTGGATGGGAGCTGCTTAGAAATCTCACAATCAATGACTGGCGGGCCATAATGTTGACAGGAAAGAAGCATGAAGAATTTTGTTTTCTTTTTCAGATTTTCATCTTCAGTTTAGAGAGAGAAAGAACACTGTGTTATTTTCTCTACAGAAAAGAAAACTACAGTGGTACCTCTACTTAAGAACTTAATTTGTTCCGTGACCAGGTTCTTAAGTAGAAACGTTCTTAAGTAGAAGCAATTTTTCCCATAAGCAAATAATGTGTGGAAACACATTAGGAAAGAAATAAAAACTTGGCATTTGGGTGGGAGGAGGAGAAGGAAGAAGAGGAGGAGAGTCGCTGCCGAAGGAAGAAGGTGAAGTGAGGGGAATCAAAAAAATCCCAGGCTTTAAGGCTTTAAAAAAATAGGGACTCTGAGGCGGGAAAGAGGAGCACGCGCCTCCCGTACACCCGGTGTGAGGCTGCCTCCCATAAACTGGCTGCTGCTGCTGCTACCTGCTGCCTCTTCCTTCCCATGCTGAAGAACTCCCATCTCCTCGCTTGCTTGCTTTCCTTTGCTGTGGTGACTCCTCGGCTGCCCAGAGTGAAGGGAGCTTTTCTTTTCTCTGGGTCTGGCAGAGGTTTATTCCCAGTCCAAGCGCTCAGAGAAAGGAAAATGCTTTGTTCTCTCTGGACTACCAAAGCCTCCTTAAGCATCACCAAAATGCTCCTCTGGCAGCCCAGATGGCTGGGATTAAAGGGGGAATGGAAGGAAACTGGCCGGGCCTTCATGCCACTCTCAAATTTCCTGGAAATTTTTTCTGGGCTCTGGTTCTTAACTAGAAAATGGTTCTTAAATACAGGCAAAAAAATCTTGAACACACAGTTTTTATCTAGAAAAGTTCTTAAATAGAGGTGTTCTTAAGTAGAGGCATCTCTGTATTTCCTTTTTTAAAATAAAAAAAATAAAAAGCTGAGCAATTCAAGGATTGCAGCTTTTTTGTCTGGATTTATATATCTACTGTTGTAAAAATTATCTGTATTTGAAAAATTTACATTCAGAAAAATAAGTGGCTGTGGTAGCAGAATCTTTTCTATGGAATTCTGATTTTGGAAGCTTGTTTAGCTAGTTTATTGGAGACATTTAGTAAACGTAAATATCTTGCTCAATGACAAGCAACAGTCAATAATTTAAACATGCTGAATAACTGGCTTTCATATTGGGTTACTTTATCTGAATATAGTTTGTTACAGGATTTGTAGTATATGCTAAGGAGAGCACAGAATCATGGGCTAGGAATGTGTAGCAGAATCTGTAATAACATTTATTCCTGCTTTAGACATATAGATTAAGAAGAGATTGGTCAGAAAAAAACTTTTGGGATTCAAGAATGTCCCTTGGCTTACCTACTGGTCTTCAGAGCCATTGAAGTATGTTCAAAAGCAGCTTTTTTTTTTTCCTTTTTCAAAAATAAAATAAAAGCATTTTTTCCTCCCGTGATAATTTGGCATGCCAGAATGCATTGGGAAAAAATGAAACAGTTGTGTGATCTTGCCTTTGTTATGTCAGACAGGTACAAAAACAATATTAAAAATACATCCAGACCTTTCCCACATGAGAGCTATGCATGTTTCGAAGGAAAAAAGTGGCCATTGCTACACAGATGTGCACTTCAAAGCTGACTGATTATGTACCCAATATTATATTTGGCTAACTGTATCCGAGTACAAAATGTAAAGTAATAAGCAACCCTTTGCCATTTAAGAGAAACATCAACATTTTTGTTTCATTGAAAGACACAATTAAGGCAAGAAATCCAGACAACTGCAAACACATGCCGCCATCTTGACCATGCTCCACAGGATTTCCATAATGTGAGGTGATTTTCCTTCATAGCTAACCCGCTTTTAGCCATAGAGTCTAGCACAAAAGGTCACAGATGAGGCATGTCCTGTTGCAACAGGCAGACGGGCACCTGCCTTCAGAGAAGAAAAAGAAACACTGAGATGATGTCGTTGTTAAAAGCATTTCAATCGCACCAACATTTACCATTTGCATGAGAAGTGCACAAACGGGACCGTTAAAATCGCTCTGAAGTCCTTTAAAAGGGTTCTAATCAATGGATATCATAGAGTCAAAGCTAACCAAAAAGGATGAGTATTAGTGGGAGGGAGGAAAATCCAAAAATAAATAGTTAATTCCAGCGCTGAGTGAATATTGGCCTGGAATATATTACAATATATTGAATATCATAGGTTCTATCATGGTCACCTAACATCAAAAACATCATCAAAAAGCACAACAAAGAATGTTCTTTCTGCGCCAGCTCAGGAAACTCAAACTGCCCAAGGAGCTGCTGTTACTGTTCTACAGAGGAATCATTGAGTCTGTCACCTGCACCTCTATAACTGTCTGGTTTGATTCTGCAACCCAACAAAACAGACACAGACTTCAGAGGATAATCAGAACTGCAGAAAAAACAATTGCTGCCAGCCTGCCTTCCATTGAGGACCTGTATACTGCACGAGTCAAAAAGAGGACGGGGAAAATATTTACTGACCCTTCACATCCTGGACACAAACTGTTTCAACTCCTACCCTCAAAACGTCGCTACAGAGCACTGCACACCAAGACAATTAGCCATCACTCTACTAAACAAATAATTCCCTCAACACTGTCAGACTTTTTACTAAATCTGCACTTCTATTTCTACTAGTTTTTCTCATCATTCCTATCATCCTTTTCCTCCCACTTAGGACTGTATGGCTGTAACTTGTTGCTTGTATCCTAAGATTTTTATTAATATTGATTGTTTCTTCATTGCTTATTTGACCCCTATGACAATCATTAAGTGTTGTACCACATGATTCTTGACAAATGTATCTTTTTCTTTTATGTACGCTGAGAGCATATGCACCAAGATAAATTCCTTGTGTGTCCAATCACACTTGGCCAATAAAATTCTATTCTATTCTATTCTATATCCTGTTTGTTGGTCCACTTTAGTTCATACATTGGCAAACCAAGAGTTAGGGGCTCTACTGAATTTCTCTCTCCATTATCATTGTGCCTCCTGGGCAGTCCTTGGAGACACACATTGAAATAGAAATGGCTGATTTTTAAATAATGCATTTTGTTTCTTGGTATTTTTATTATCTATAACATTTAAAAGTATTTATCCTTACACACAACATTTGTTTTATATTATTGGTTCACTTTTAAATTTTAAACAATTATGTCAGCTACCAAAGAAATCAAATTCTTTAGTCAAATTAATATCCTTGCAACACAAAAAACATTCTTCTAAATCAGACAATCTATGTAGGGCCACAAGTTATGTATTTACAATAATTATTTGATCATTGGTTCAGGAGCCCAAATAATGTACATGATATTTGTTCTATTTTTCCTTACAACAACAATACTCTGAGAATCCTGCAGTGAGAGAAAATGACAAAGGGAGATAATGAACATGGCTGAGAACGAATTAGAACCTGACCCTTTCTAATTTCTAATCCATAATTTTTAACTACATACTGCGTTGGCATTTAAGGTGAGACCAGGTGGCAGAAGCCAAGGCAATACAAACCCTGAGTCTGTTAAACAGAATTTACACTAGAGGAATATTAAGCTATAGCAAAGGAACAAGCTAAATATGAGAAATATCAGGTTGATATCATAGTACCAAAGAGAATGAAGTTTGGCAATGCAGAAATGCAAGAGGCGTCAATAGTGTTTTTGAGAAGAGGAGGAATTTATTTATTTTATTTTATTTATTTATTTTGTCCAATACAAATTGAAAGTTAAGGAGAATAAAAACGTGTAGTAGTAAATATCAGGGAAGGGATAGAAGAAGAGATATGAGAATAGAATACATCAATGAAGAGTAGAGGAAGGATACATGGATGGGAGAAAAGATATATAAAATATAGGAGAGACAATTGGACAGGGGACCGAAGGCACACTAGTGCACTTATGCTCGCCCCTTTCTGACCTCTAAGGAATCTGGAGAAGTCAACCGTGGAAAGTCTAAGGGAAAAATGTTGGGGATTGACACCACGGAGTCTGGTAATGAGTTCCACGCTTCAACAACTCGATTGCTAAAGTCATATTTTTTGCAGTTGATATTAAGTTTGAACCTGTTGCGTGCTCTTGTGTTATTGCGGTTGAAGCTGAAATAGTTGTTGAATGAGCTGGGCAAAAGCCCTTCTAAGCCATTGTTGCCTCCCAAGGAACATCACTCTCATGCATCTAATAGTACCCAGTTTGTTGCTCTGGCCATGTAAGAAAAAACATGGGAGAAAGAGTAGAATAATTTCTTTTGCTTCAGTGGAATTATTCATGGACTGTTAACAGGTCTACCGCATATATGTATTTTCTCTATCTTAACTTTCAGAAAATTATCATTTCAAAAAACTACCAGATAGTTCTTTTGACCTTAACTAAGTCAGGTTTTATATACAAATGCATCAACGTTCAGTACCATATTGTGGCTTCTGAATCTCCAAATTGCTTGGGTAAATCAAAGGAATTTAAAGAATTCTGGAGACCCTAAATATGGGATATAAACAAGTTAATAAGCATGAGTTGGGGGGTGGTTGGAGTATTTAGGCTTGCAACTAATGTTATCTAGTCAATTCTCAATGTTTCCACTAATGCACCTACCCTGAATAGATGTAGCAGCCTGAAATATCTATCATAGAAAATGGGGACATTAACACCATAATTAAATGAATTGTCTAAAATTCTCAGGGGGGAAATGGAGGGAGGGAGCTTAGAAAATGCAAGAATCTTACATGAGTTTGCAAAGTCCTTTTCTCCTCAACTTGTGCTGGCTAGTTCAAAAACACAATCCCCCAAGAGCTCTCTAAGTAGAAATAAATTCTCTCAAAGGGGAATTTAAATCTTCAAAGTAGGAGTCGTCCCTTGAACTTTGTCCATGTAATACAAGAAAATGGGAGCCACAAAGCATAAAACTTAATTGAGACTTACTAGAGTCAGGCTGTGTCTAACCAGCATATTAAAGGTCACATTAGCTTTCTGTTAAAGTGAGGCAGACGGTTTGTAAAATTCCTTTAGAACTTTTCGGTAGATGCTGATGACATAATATCCATCCTCAGTAGCAAGGCTAAGCGTTGGATGAGTTGCTTCAAATAGGACTTTTATAGCTGAACCTATCTGGATTCGATAGCATTTAATTTAAGAGCTGGTGTGCATTTTGGCAGTTCTTTGACAGCAAAGCTAGCCAGTGGGGTACATCTGTTTATTGAGGACTGACAAGTTTATAGCAAACATAAACAGAATCTGATGTTTACTATAGTCAAAGCTTGAAACTGAGAATTAATCAAAGTATTGAAGAAAGGAAATCTTTTTAGCATGGTCAGATGCTATAAATAATTGTTGAGATCATTTTGATGTATTTTTCTGATAAAGACTAAAGAATGATTAAAACTGGGGAAACCTAAATTCGTACATGTTTTACCTATTACATTCATAAACATGGTTTTGAGTAGCAAATGCTAACTGGTTTACTACAGTTTCACCAATAATCTCGCCCACTCCCTGTTTTCTGCAATATTACCATGATTTTTAAAGTATAGACCAATCAACTGCTTTCACAGCAGAGAGCCTATGGCATTCAACCCAGCAAATCTTTTTGCTTTGGGGAAAATACCTTGAAAAATCTGGTCATGCAGGTTTGAAGTAGAACATTGTACACATCCATAATAAACAAGAAAAACAAGACAATATGCTGATGATGAAGTCTTCCTGCAAATGCCATGGTTATATATGAATCTAGAACTTAGCATGGGCATTCACAGAGTGGGAGCAAGAGGGGCCAATACCAATGCATAGTTATTGGCCCTCTTGCTCCTACTCTGTGAATACCCATGCTAAGTTCTAGGCTCATTCTTAATAGTTACTCCAACTGTGGAAACTTTTGCATCTCATTTGGAAACCAGGGAGAAAAAATGGAGAGGCACACACTGCAAGATGCTTGAGGTCCAGGGTGAGGTTTCCACAGTCTGTGTTGATTTGGAGAGCCATGTCATCTGCTGGTGTTGGTCCACTGTGCTTCATTAAGTCCACAGCTATCTACCAGGAGATTTTGGAGGACTCCATGATTCCATCCGCATACAAGCTTTATGGGGATTTTGATTTAAATTTTCCAGCAGGACCTGTCACCTGCCCACACTGCCAAAAACACCAAAACCTTCTTCAATGACTCTCAGATTACTGTCCTTGATTGGCCAGCAAATTTGCTTGACCTGAACCCCATAGAGAATCTATGGGGCATTGCCAAGAGAAAGATTAGAGACATGAGACTGAACAATGCAGAAGAGCTGAAGGCCACTATTGAAGCATCCTGGTCTTCCATAACACCTCAGCAGTGCTGAGGCTCAACAGGCTGATAACATCCATGCCAAGCTGCATTAAGGCAGTAATTGCTGCAAAAGGCCCCCAAACAAAGTACTGAGTATATATAAGCATACATATACATACAAAGTATATGTATGCTTATACTTTTCAGGGGTCCAATATTGTTCCATATATAATACTTTTTTTATTGATCACTTGTTATATTCTAATTTTCTGGAGTTTTCATGAGCTGAATTATGACAATTGTGACAAATCACAGCTTGAACTACCTTGCTTTGCATATTATGAATATCTCTCATATATTAAGTTTCACCTTTTAAGTTGCATTACTCAAATAAATGAACATTTGCATGATATTCTAATTTTTTGAGTTTCACCTGTAAGTGTATGGAGTTTATATGTCTTTCACCACCATCTCCCTTGGAGGGGCGATTCTTCTGGGTTTTTTTTACATGGGGTATAAACTTTTTAACAAATAACAGTACCCAACTTAACTTTAATTGCTCCTTTTGGGGATGGGATGTCTCAATAGATCAAAACAATCAGAATATACACCATGTAAAAAACAACAACAACTCACCTCTATGTTGGTTGAGGCAGGCAGGATTCCCTGGAGTACCATTTGTTGGCGGTCAGGGGAAAGGGAGGGTTTTGCCTTCTCTTTCTGCTCAAGATCCCCCTGTACAATTGGTGGGCCACTGTGTGACACAGAATGCTGGACTCGATGGGCTTTGGCCTGATTCAGCATGGCTCTTCTTATATTCTTATGTTCTAGAAGAATCTCACCTCTCTATATTTCTGGATGCCCAGTAGATACTTTGATATGTAATTCAACTAAAAGCATAGGATGAAATTGTTTATATATCAGAGGTGTTCTGCTGGCGTGTTTCAACCCCCCGTAATTACAGGGTAATTAGTCCACACGATAAAAGGAAAACCCAAAAGTTTTTATAAACAGAAAAACAGAAACAGCTCCCTTTTTAAGTGTCAAAGGGATTTTCTGGTACACACAAGGCACAGGTTAAATGCAGTCCAATTTCTCACCCAATAACTGGGAAATTGAGTCCAATTCTAAAGTCCAGAGAGTCCACACACAATCTTGAACAGCACAAAAACCACGATCTTGACGAAACAATGAATCAGATAAACTGCCATGAGGCTAAAACACCAGGTTGCACTTTTATCTGTAGCACAAATTACAGCAGCCCCACCCAACCACAGGTGTCCTCATTTTCTCTTGTAATAATCCTTCAGTTGTTGTCTCCTATGCATCACTCTACGCATGCGTGGATGTATCATTAATTCTTGTTCAGAATCCAAGGATGATACAGATGATTGATCTCCTCCTGGGCTGTCTGCCAAACTCCCCTCTTCCCTGTCACTCACGCTTCTTTGATCAGAGGAGGCTTCGTTGGCAGATTCCATCGGGAGCAAAACAGGCCTGTGGCATGTGGATGTTTCCCCCACATCCACCTGCACATTCCTTGGGGCAGGAGCTGGGCTAGAGCTAACCACAACAATAGGAAAGAGTGAAGTGAATGGAGCTTTGCAAGAAAGCTATTTTTAAAGAAAAGTTAGTACCAGCAAGGTTGGTACTTGTTTTCAACAAGCAGGTAGCCATTGGAAAGCATGATGATGAATATACAGTACTACATATCGTTTCATTGAACATTCACAGGAGCTGTGATTAAAACAGCTGCAAAGGCCAGGGGCATTTTGACTTCAGCAATCTGGCTGACCCCTAGATGGAAACCAAGTGACAGTGTAATCTGTTTGGTATCATCTACTGGTTGCCCTTAAGTCTAGATTCACATGTTACATGTAAGATCCTACCTGTAGATATTGGGGGAATGGGAAGAAATGTCCAGTTTCCGTACACAAAGTGCTTTTATTTGTTTTCTTTGGCTCAATTAAACAGAGATATGTCTGGGAGGTTGTGTACATATGTTACTAATTTGGTTCCCCATCTCAGTCCACGTATACCTCACCATAATTTTTTTTTCCTAGGTACCTCCTGCCTGCTGTGAATAAACTCTTGGGTTACAATGTACACACATTACCCTCCCAGTATTAGTTTGGTATTTTCTTGGTTTTTAAAGTTACCTATTCTCCCAGATGTTTCTTTCATGATTTAAATTGCAGCAATCGGAAGATGGGCTTGTGTTTATTTTTTTTATATATAAAAGCGTGTATTTCTCAATTTCCTAGCAGAGGCTCTCAACTTACAGAACTGAAGAGGGTTTTTTCAAAAACTAGCAGAAGCAGGCAAAACGGGTAGGAATAACAAACTTAAACACAAGCTTTTCCTTAAAAGATCACTGTAGATCAATCATCTACGCTGGCTTTTTACAATGTCATGACTCCCACTTTGCTGTTGAAATTGATAACTATAGTCCAGTGCTTCTCAATTATTTTCTGTTATGCCCCTCTCTTAGGAAGAAGTTGATTTCCTGCCTCCCCGCCCCCCAGATCTCTGATATGGGCCCCAATGGAATTTTACTGTTAATATTTATTATTTTACTTATTATAAACTGCAAGGAAACTATTATTCAGGGAAGGCTGGTCTACCTACTTACTTGGGAGTAAGTGACACTGAACTCAGTGGAGCCTGTTTTCAGTTAGGCAGGCATAGGCTACCATCATTAGGGCCCTCTTTTGACACGGGGCCAGGCCAGCTTAATCAAATTGATGTTTTGGGGTCACCAGCCTGGCCCTTGAAAATGTCCAAAGATACTTCACCAGAAGAGCCCTTCACTCCTCCACTCGAAACAGAATACCCTACGAGACTAGACTTTCAATCCTGGGCCTAGAAAGCTGAGAACTAAGACGCCTTAAACAAGATCTAAGTATTGCCCACAAGACCATATGCTGCAACGTCCTGCCTGTCGGCGACTACTTCACCTTCAACCACAACAACACAAGAGCACACAACAGATTTAAGCTTAATATTAACCGCTCCAAACTTGACTGTAAAAAACATGACTTCAGTAACCGAGTTGTCGAAGCGTGGAACTCATTACCGTACTCCATAGTGTCATCCCCAAGCCCCCAACATTTTACCCTTAAATTATCCACAGCTAACCTATCCAGATACCTAAGAGGTCAGTAAGGGGCAAGTACAAGTGCACTAGAAGGCCTTCCGTCCCCTATCCTATTGCTCTCCTATATCTCTTATACCTTTCTTCTATTCCTATATCTCTTCTTCTATTCTTTCATTGATATGTTCTATTACTATAACTTTTTAGATATATTTTAATATGAGTATATCCTCTATAAACTTCATCATATATTTTACTATGTGCATACCCACTAAAACCTTCATTGTGTATTGGACAAAATCAATATATCAATCAATAAATAAATAAAAAGTGCTGCCTCTGCCAGACACTCACAGTGAATGGTGTCGAAGGAGGCTTTAAAGCCCTACATGGCATTGGACCAGCGTACCTCCGTAACCGCCTGCTACCGCACGAATCCCAGCGACTGATAAGGTCCCACAGAGTTGGCCTTCTCTGGGTCCCGTCGACCAAACAATGTCGCTTGGTGGGCCCCAGGGGAAGAGCCTTCTCTGTGGCGGCCCCAGCCCTCTGGAATCAACTCCCTCTGGAGATTAGAATTACCCTCACCCTCCCTGTCTTTCATAAACTACTCAAGACTCACTTATACTGCCAGGCATGGGGGAGTTGAGACACCTTTCCCCCCAGGCTCTTTTATACTTTGTTTTATGTTTGGTATGAATGTGTTGTTTGGTTTTTTAAATAATGATAGGGTTTTATATGTTTTTTAATATTAGATTTGTTCTACTATAATATTGTTTTTACTATTGTTGTGAGCCGCCCCGAGTCTTCGGAGAGGGGTGGCATACAAATCTAATATATTATTATTATTATTATTATTATTATTATTATTATTATTATTATTATTTAGAGTGCTGTTTAAAGCTTTCACCCAGCTGTAGAAGGTGTTCTCCCTTGTCCAGCAACAGATTCACCATGCCGTTCATGGCTACCATGGTGCCCGCCGAGAACAACAAGAACCCATGCAGCCACCCTGCCCCGCTTAGCTGCCTTCTCTTCCAGGCTCAGTGCAGGGTGCAACTGGGAAAACACTCCCCGTCTGGGGGAATCAATTGAGAGGGACCACGCATATTCCCCAGGGTCACACACACCCCTCTGGCATCGCTCCACAGCCCCCCAGGGAGGTGCACCCCACCATATTAGATTTGTATGCCACCCCGAGTCTTCGGAGAGGGGCGGCATGCAAATCTAATAAATAATAATAAAAATAATTTGAGAAGCACTGCTATAGTCTAAGAAGCTCACTGAGTTGACAAAGGCTGGTTTAAATCATAATGAGTTTCTATCCTTGAGGGTCCCAATCACTTCCAAAACATTTCGCCTTCTGTTATGGAGGAGCAGGCAAACCACAACCTGTTCTTTTTCAGGCCTTTGATGCTAAATTTGGCTGATCCTGGCACAAAAGAAAGGACTGGCGATAGTCCTGAGAGGAATGCAACATAATGTAATATTTTCCCAAGGAATTGGCAAATGTAACATTTTCATTTCATGCAGTATTAGCATTGGTACCGCTGCTGTTGTTACTGATTAAAAGCTACCTTTTTGCCAAAGCTGTCATACTGCCTTCCAATCCTGCCATGCCAAGAAATACTTTATTATTAACAATCTGAAACTAAAAAGTCCTAATGGGACAGAGCACAATTCCCCAAAAGAGCAAGGGCCAGGAGCTCCAGAGCAATAGAATTATTCTGACATAAAATATTTAGTTATTTGTTAGGGGTTTTTTTATATTACACCTCTACCACTGCAAGAACAAATATTAAATAATATTTCAGCAACAATATTCAAAGGAAAATTAAACATAATTGAGATGTTTTGGCTTCTCAGTGGAAGGTGACAGGGAAAGAGCTAACCTAAGGAACCTTGGTGATTCAGTGCTTAGAATGCAGTAGTGTAGGCATGATTCTGATCCTGACCAGCTCAAGGTTTGTTTGTTTGTTTATTTGTTTATTTACTTACTTGTTTGCTTGTTATTTATCTATCTATCTGTCTATCTATCTATCTATCTATCTATCTATCTATCTATCTATCTATCTATTTATTGTTAGAGTTGAAAGGGACCATCACACCAGTCAAGTGGCAGTTCAATCTTCTCTTAAAAATGTCCAGAGTGTTGGAGTTCACAACATCCGCTGGTAGGTTGTTCCATTGGTTAATCGCTCTGACCATCAGGAAGTTCCTCCTTATCTCCATGTTGAATCTCTCCTTGGTCAGCTTCCAGCCGTTGTTCCTAGTCCGGCCCTCTGGTGCCCTGGAGAATAAAGTGATCCCCTCCTCTCTGTGACATCCCCTCATATACTTGTAGACTGCTATCATGTCCGCTCTGGCCCTCCTTTTATCTAGGCTATCCATGCCCAGTTCCCTCAGTCTCTCTTCACAAGTCTTGGTTTCCAGTCCCTTAATCATCTTGGTTGCTCTTTTTTGCACCTTCTTCAGAGTTTCAATGTGGTGACCAGAACTGAATACAGTACTCCAAGTGTGGTCGGACCAGGGTGTAGTAGAGTGGTATTAAGACTTCCCTGGTCTTGGAGTGTATTCCCCTGTTGATGCAACTTAGGATTGTGTTGGCTTTTTTAGCTGCTGCTGCACATTGTTGGCTCATGTTTAGTTGATTATCCACCAAGACTCCAAGGTCTCTTTCGCAGTCGCTACTGCTAAGAGGGGTTTCTCCCAGGTCGTATGTGTGTCCAGGGTTTTTTCTGCCTAGGTGAAGGACTTTGCTCTTGTCGATGTTAATCATCATTTTGTTGGTGTGGGCCCACTGTGTTAGTCTGTCTAGGTCTTTCTGTAATTTTAGCCTGTCTTCTAGGGTATTGGCTACCCCTGCCAGCTTGGTGTTGTCTGTGAATTTGATCAGTTGCCCTTTTATTCCCTCATTGACTCAGCCTTCCACCCTTCTGATGTTGGTACAATGATGACTCAGATTATTGGGGGCAATATGCAAATAATGGTTGTATACTATAAACTGCCCAGAGAGTAAAGCACTATGGGGCAGTATATAAGCCTAAATGCTATTGCTATTGCTACTGCTAATTTAGGTTTACCAGATATCTGAGTAGGCAAAGGAGAACAGGATTAATGAGGGCAAATGGATGCAGGCAGGAGTGGGTTCTAATTTATCTTGCTGCCTGTTTGCTTCCTCCCGTGCTCCGTGGCCATGCCTTCTTGTGTGTGTGTGCAGTGCTAAAAAAAATCTGGGGGCAAAAAGCCTAAAACAAAATGGTGACTGCATGCACAATAGCAGAAACCCACTTTCAGCACATGCTCAGAAGAAAAATAAGAAAGCGAAGGAGAAGAGGAGGTGGAGAAGGAAGAAGAAGGAGAAGAGGAAGAGGAGGAGGAGAAGAAGGAAGAAGAAGAAGAAGAAGAAGAAGGAGAAGAGGAAGAAGAGGAGGAGGAGGAGAAGGAAGAAGGAGAAGAGGAAGAGGAGGAGGAGGAGGAGAAGAAGGAGGAGGAAGAGGAGGAGGAGAAGAAGGAAGAAGGAGAAGAGGAAGAGGAGGAGGAGAAGAAGGAAGAAGAAGGAGAAGAGGAAGAAGAAGAGGAGGAGAAGGAGGAGGAGGAGAAGGAAGAAGGAGAAGAGGAAGAGGAGGAGGAGAAGAAGGAAGAAGAAGAAGAAGGAGAAGAGGAAGAAGAAGAGGAGGAGAAGGAGGAGGAGGAGGAGAAGGAAGAAGGAGAAGAGGAGGAGGAGGAGGAGAAGAAGGAGGAGGAAGAGGAGGAGGAGAAGAAGGAAGAAGGAGAAGAGGAAGAGGAGGAGGAGAAGAAGGAGGAGGAGGAGGAAGAGGAGGAGGAGGAGGAGGAGAAGGAGGAGGAAGAGGAGGAGGAGGAGAAGGAAGAAGGAGAAGAGGAAGAGGAGGAGGAGAAGAAGAAGGAGGAGGAGGAAGAGGAGGAGGAGAAGGAAGAAGAAGGAGAAGAGGAGGAGAAGGAGGAGGAAGAGGAGGAGGGGAAGAATCCAAAAACTAGATGATGACTGCATGCACATGCTCAGAAGAAGAAAAAAATCAACAAAATTCAGTTTTTAAAAAAGAAATTTAAAAAAAGATGACAGCACCCATGGACCGGCACCGACTGAACCATTTATGTGATGTCATTGTGACATCACCAGTGGGTCACTACCAGTTCAGGTGAACCAATCCAAACCTGGAAGAACCCACCTCTGGGTATAGGGAAGAGAAAAGGACACTGTTTAATTTTCTCAGCATCCACAACAAAAATCACAGTAAAAAAACCCTGCAAATATATATGTATATGTACCTAAACATATATGAAAATACTTTTTCCAGCATTGGAAAGATTGGTTTTTCACTTGCCATATTTTTCAAACAAATCTTTATTTGCCAGCAAAACTATGGAACCAACAACAATGCTTTTCTTGAATGTCACCATAAAAACAAATGATGAATCATATAATTCAGTGATCACAGCTTTGCTAGTTGGATTGAAGCTGATTATTGGAAACATAAAATAATGTAAATTCAGACTGCAAGTCTGTCAGTGGACAAGGGAAAGAATGATTACTATTATGAGAAGAATCCCTCAACCACTACCAACCTTACAACAAACTAAAAAAGCTAGACAATATTTGATTTTAAGGCTGGTAGGATATAAGGTTGGTTTATTTAATCAATTAAAATAGATAGGGTAATCCATGATAGACATTTGGCAGTCAAGGTTAGCAAAATGAGGAGGTTTTAAGGATGTGTTTATAGATAAGGGATGAGATATGGGAATATACTTGTGATGAATCCACCTGAACAGAATGGTAGTGCTATTACTACTGTAGATGTATTTTTCTATAAACGTTGGGAAATGAAATTTTTGCAGACTTTGCAACATTCTAATTTAAAGAGGAAATGTGTTTCTTGGGGTTATAGAGGAATAGAAGATTTTAAACTGAAGCCAAAACATTCTAAACTTTGTACTTTGTAGTTCAAAGTATAATTCTCAGAACCATGCAGTTGCATTTCAAGGAATTGATATCAGTGACACCTAACATTTAAGTCACTGGCTAAAGTGTTAACTGGTTTGGCAGAAATGCACATATATACAATCTAGTACAATATGTATGTTTTTCCACAGTTCATTCAAACAAAACATTGTAGACTATAATCCACGTCAACTGTTGTAGTGATATTGTTTTTTAAAATAAACAACGTATTTGTATTTTCCTATAAATTGTGGTTCTGATTGTTGTTCATTTCCTTCTATAAAAGAAAACTTCAAAAAAAAAGCATCTCTAAACATAGTACATGTCTCATAAATCATTTTTATGTCTTCAAAACAGCTGACTTTACATTTTAACATATTATATGAAAAAAGTATCATTTCATCTGGAAAGAATCAGTGTAAAATGTGATTGTCAATGCAGCTAAAGCATTCTTTTTAAAAAAGAAAAAAGGAAGAAAATGGCTGCATGTGAAGCTAAGAACTATAATTATGACAGGATTTTCTTCACCAGACCCTAGTTACAAGAACCAGGGGATTCAGATGAGATGTGCAAAGGAAATACCTGGCAGAGAATGTGAAATTCTCTTGAATGCAAAGCTGAGCTGCTCCTTTCAAAATATGAAAATCATATATGCAATATAAACTGCAATTTAAGCGTTTAAAGGTGGGTTGACTTTTCTGAAAGTTGTGAAGAGATGTTTGGCAGCATCTTTCATAATTCAAATAATACCACATGTGTGTGCTTGTAAATTATTTTCGTTGGGAGGAATCACAGTTTGTATCCTATTTAGTCAGCATTTCATGCATAATGAGCAAACAGCTTTAATTTTTCTTTCAAGTACAGTCCTTACATTTTCATCCTTGATTTCCAATTCTACTAATTTTTGCTTATAGTACCATGAAGATATATATATACTGTTCTTCCTTCAGAATAACGTGCAAAATATTTAGGCAAGAAAAAAAATGCAAACAAAAAAAGCAAAATAAAGAAATAGCACTGAATGGCAAAACTACGTTTTGGTTGGTTATGACCTATAAAGCTCTACATGGCATTGGACCAAATTACCTACAGGACCGCCTTCTGCTGCATGAATCCCAGCGTCCGGTTAGGTCCCACAGAGTTGGCCTTCTCCAGGTTCCGTCAACTAGACAATGTTGTTTGGCGGGGGCTAGGGAAGAGCCTTCTCTGTGGGGGCCCCAGCCCTCTGTAGTCAGCTACCCCGGAGATTCGTGCTGTCCCAACCCTCCTTGCCTTTAATAAGAATTTGAAAGCTTATTTATGCCGCCATTAGATCCCAACCTCTGGCCACTGAATGTTGGTATATTTGGTTAGTGTTGAATCAATGATTTTTGATATTCAGCTTTTATACTGTTTTTATATTAACTATTTATATTAATTGGATCTAATGTGTATTTTGTATGCTGTTTTATGGTTGAAATTATGTGAGCCGCCCCGAGTCCACGGAGAGGGGCAGCATAAAAATCCAGTTAATAAATAAATAAAAATAAATAAGTTTTGTTTATATAACTCCAAAGTCCGATGGAGACATTGTCATCCTATACAATGAAACTAGCATGATTGGAAAACTTTTAGCATCCTTGGTAGAATCCATACCTCTATAGAAAACTCCATGTGGTATATATAATTTTATCCCACAGTTAAAGCCCTTATAGTAAACCAACTATTGATAAAAGGCATCTACTAATAATTATAGATAAAAAATAATGCCATTTTGAATATTAGGGGTTATCTGAGCCAACAGAGAATGTGAACACAGAAAAAGAGCCCTCTCATAGAGAAGAATGATGTTCTAGAAGATGAGGACCACAGCTTCCTAAGTCACCACCATATGATAATCTCTGATGACAACAGTAAAATTTCCCTTGATAATAATTGTAACAAATCTCTTCAGATAAATATTTAGAAATAATCATGACTGTCAATCCTTCTGGCTTAATCTCCTTGACATTTTATTATGATTTCTGAAATAATTTCACTTTCTTGTGGTGTGTTTTCACACAAGCATGGGCTTTGCCCTTCCCATTACACCTCCACAATCTTTTTTTGCTAATGCTTGTAGCCTTTAGTTTGGATTTAGAGGATCGTGTTCCTATAGTGACAATTAGGAACACCATCCTCTAAACCCAAACTAAAAGCTACAACCAGATAATGAAATAAAGTTTCCTAGTACATAAATAAAACCTCAGACCCTTTAGAAGCTGCTCCAATTGTAGACTTCAAGAAAGTCTGGGAAAATGGAGCTGTGTCCTATGAGGAATAATTCTTCATGTCACCAGTGGTACATGCATGCATTCTTATGTGGGAAAGATCTTGGAAAACTGGGCAAAGAGACACTGTCAAAGGAACAATAAGAGTCTCCATAGCCGTCAACTGGTTAGTGAGGGGATGAGAGGCTCAAGAAAGATCATCCCTAGTTTTGGGGGCTGCAAAGTAGACAGAGGAAAAGATTGTATTTTCACGCTTTCCAAAGTTCTGCCAATTCTAAAGAATTTGTTCATTAGGACTTGAGGATTTAAATGTTTGAGGAAATAATACTTACACCAGTGTTTCCCAACCTTGGCCACTTGAAGATATCTGGACTTCAAGTCCCAGAATTTCCCAGCCAGCATTCGCTGGCTGGGGAATTCTGGGAGTTGAAGTCCAAATATCTTCAAGTGGCCAAGGTTGGGAAACACTGACTTACACAATAGGTCAAATGGGGCTACAATTCAGTACTCAAGCATGCATGATTTCATACTCATTTTGGCAGACTGGGATTTCAATTTGAATTTTGAATTACAACATTTAATTTTGAACAGTCATTTTCTTAAGAAATGTATCTATTTCTAAATTAATTCTGACAATTTGTGCTACTTCTGTAAACAATTGAAAAGTATTTAGGATCATGGTCGCTGTGAATCAAAGATCCATTTTTATTAAGCAAAAATGTGGGTTTTGTTGAAGCTTGCTACTTGTCCATATAATTCTTGTTACTTCTTGTTATGGGAATAGAAATAGCAGTAGCACTTAGACTTTTATACCGCTTCAAGTGCTTTAGTGATTTACAGAGTCGGCCGATTGCCCCCAACAATCTGGGCCCTCATTTTACCAACCTCAGAAGGATGGAAGGCTGAGTCAACCTTGAGCCTGGTGACAATCGAACTGCCAAATTGCAAGCAGCCAGCAGTCAGCAGAAGTAGCTTGTAGTACTGCACTCTAACCATTGTGCCACCACGGTTCTTTTATTGATTAATAATAAATATTAATTGATATGCTTAAGATTCAAAAAAGTTAAGTTAATTTGAAGGGATTTAATCAATATTTTCTGGTAGTTTAATATTTGGCAGTGCAAAATTTAGTAGCCTGATGCTACATATGAAAAATCAGTTCCTTCAGCTTCAGTGGGAATATTGTAAGTAAATATTTAAATGTTTTCAGGATTGCAGCACTTACTATAATTACTGTTTTCCTGGAGCAGAATCTAATCCTTACTGCTCACATTGGATAGTATTTGCTGCTGACAGGAAGAATTAGGATTTGTCTTCAGAGTAAATAAAGCAAAGCGAAAGGAACGGCTATGTTTTTACTGCTGCTGATTTTACCATTTTTTTTAATACTAGCTTATATTTATTTTATATTCACGGTAACATAAATCAAAATATTGTGTATTCTTTTTACTGCAAAATAAATAAAAATGGCACAAACCCACATATAATGTAATGTATGCATTTATAGCCCTCCCTCCCTCCTTTCCCATATTTTAAATGGTTGCCGATGTACCAGCTCTTAATTCTGTGAATGGCAACAAGACCAAAATATAACCATTTTATTATACAAGAAGGTAAAAATAATCTCAACAGTAGCATAACCACCCAAAGTCCCCCTATGAAGAAGATGGGGAGAAAGAGAGAGAAAGAAAGAAAGAAAGGGAGGGAGGGAGAAGGAGAGGGGGAGAGGGAGGAAAGGAGGGAGGGGGGGGAGAGAGAGAGAATAACATAACCTTCCCAGAGCTTCATTAACATCCTGAAACCAGTGGCTGAAGGAAAAAACAGGGGTTTTTTTTGTTTTTTTTATTATTATTATTTTTTACTTTAGATTTTTTTTATTTTTCTCCACCATGAAATAAAACAATATATAGTTATAAACACAGCAACAATGCTTAAAATCAATCATATACAAACTTTTCTTTTCTCATTACTCGCTCAATGGAGGGTCTTATCTCTCCCCGTGTAAAATTTTCTGTTAATTTTATACATTATTAGCCATTAGAAAAAACAGGTTTTCGTGGACTCTCAAAGGCCAACAGTAATAATAATAACAACAGAGTTGGAAAGGACCTTGGAGGTCTTCTAGTCCAACCCCCTGCTTAGGCAGGAAACCCTACTAGACTATTTCAGGCAAATGGTTATCCAACATCTTCTTAAAACGTCCAGTGTTGGAGCATTCACAACTTCTGGAGGCAAGCTGTTCCACTGATTAATTGTTCTAACTGTCAGGAAATTTCTATTTAGTTCAAAGTTACTTCTCTCCACCCATTGCTTCTTGTTCTATTCCCCAAGTGCTTTGGAGAATAGGTTGACTCCCTCTTCTTTGTGGCAGCCCCTGAGATAATGGAACACTGCTATCAGGTCACCCCTGGTCCTTCATTTCATTAAACTAGCCATGCCCAGGTCCTGCAACCATTCTTCATATGTTTTGGCCTCCAGTCCCTAATCATCTTTGTTGCTCTTCTCGGCACTCTTTCTACAATCTCAGCATCCTTTTTGCACTGTGGCAATCAAAACTGAATGCAGTATTCCAAGTGTGGCCTTACCAGGGCATTATAAAGTGGTATTAACACTTTGTGTGATCTTGATTCTATCCCTCTGTTAATGCAGCCTAGAACTGTGTTGGCTTTTTTTGGCAGCTGCTGCACACTGCTGACTTATATCTTTGGAGAGGGGCAGCATACTACCACTACTACTACTACTACTACTACCACTACTACTACTACTACTACTACTAATAATAATAATAATAATAATATTTAAATGGTTGTCCATTAATACTCCAAGATCCCTCTCACAGTTGTCCATTAATACTCCAAGATCCCGCTCACAGTTACTACTGTTGAGCAAGGTACCACATATACTGTACCTGTGCATTTTGGTTTTCATGCCTAAACAGTGTTCCTGCTGTCTATCTTTGGGGGTGGGCGGCTACTCCATTGGACAGGTGCCATGACAGAAAACACCTGTCCTAGGATCCATCAAGAGACATTGCTTCACCAATAGGGTAAAGCATATCTTTGCCCTTCTCTACTTCTTGCTGCAAATAGTAAAGATGTTGAAATGGAAGTTTGGTTTGCATTCTTTCTTTAAATGCAGTTTATAAATATGTGAGCACAGAGAACCACAAATACCAGTGGTGGGTTTCACTTACTTTTGCTACCGATAAGTAAGTAAGCATAAACAGATAATTCTTTGATTTCCCACCGCCACTGCTACCAGTTCGCCCAATCCTGGGTGAACAGGTAGCAACCGACCACTGACACTTACACTTTTTTAAAAAAAATAATTTTTATTGAAATTTAAACATTAAAAAGTAATGCACAAAAAATACCTAAACAAACATTAACACAAACGAAGACATTTCAGGCCATTAAACACATTCTGTTTTTGTTTTTGTTACGGGAAATACAGTTGGTATAGAAAAGATTTGTTCTGGTTAATAATTCATATATATATATTTGTTATGTTTTTACTGCCTTATTTTAATCAATGGTACGATATTTCTTCGGAGAGGGGTGGCATAAAAATCTAATAAATTATTATTATTATTATTATTAATTAATTAATTAATTAATTAATTAATTAATTCAAATCCTCTATTTCAATATATACCTTTAATATATCATTATTTTAATAATCTTATTTTTATAACTAATGAATTATTATACAGTAATTTAACTTTTCTTTCCTTCTTTCTAACCATTCATAAAATGAATTCCAAATTTTATAGTATTCTGAGTCTTCTTTATTTCTTAATTTTAATGTCAACATATCTGCCTCTGCACAATCCATGATTTTCTTAATTAATATTTCTGGTAATAATATCTGATTATCTGATAATATCTGATAATATCTGGTAATTTGCTTTGTTTCCAAATTTGTGCTATTGTAATTCTACAGTATCTGCAGTTAGTACGTGTAACATTAAATAACCGTGTTTTTGTTCCATTTTTTGGTCTATTATTCCCAATAAGAACGCTCCTGGTTTTTTATTTATTTTCAATTTAGTCATTTCCATTAGCCAATTTTGTATTTTGTTGCAAATTTTTTTAATATATTTGGTGGATAATATCCACCAAATATGGAAATAAGTTCCTGATTTTTCTTTGAATTTCCAGCAGTGTGGTTTAAGCTTGGGATACATACTGTTGTGGTTGGCTCTGGCCCAGCTCCTGCCCCAAGGAATGTGCAGGTGGATGTGGGGGAAACATCCACATGCCACAGGCCTGTTTTGCTCCTGATAGAATCTCCTGACGAAGGCTCCTCTGATGAAGGAAGCGTGAGTAGCAGGGAAGGGGGGAGTTTGGCAGACAGCCCAGGAGGAGATCAATCATCCTTATCATCCCTGGACTCTGAACAAGAACTTATGACAGATCCATGCATGCGTAGAGTGATGCATAGGAGAGAACAACTGAAGGATTATTACAGGAGATAAGTGAGCTGTAATTAGTGCTACAGATAAAAAGAACAGCGTGCTGGTTTAGCCTTGTTGAAGTTTATCTGATTCATAGTTTCGTCAAGATCGTGGTTTTTGCTGTTTCCCTGTTCAAGGCTGTGTGTGGACTTTCTGGACTTTGGAATTGGACTCAATTTTCCCAGTTACTGGGTGAGAAATTGGATTGCATTTAACCTGTGCCTTGTGTGTACCAGAAAATCCCTTTGACATTTAAAAATGGAGTTTTTTCTGCTTTTCTGTTGATAAAGACTTTTGGTTTTCTTTCTATCATGTGGTGTGTATCTTTCTGGACTAATTACCCTGTAATTGCAGGTGGTTGGGACATGCCGGCAAAACACATACACTTATTTACAATGGGTCCATGTATTTGTGTAGGCCTGCATGTGGGTGATTCCCCCCCACCCCCCAATGATTCACACGGTAAAATTGACGTCAGTGCTTTTTGTTTGATTGTGTAGCCATGAGACCAGTTTTCTGCTATTAATGCTGGGCCTGAGTTGCTGCTCATCCCTTGAAGCTTGGTGTCAGGTGATCAGGGGAAAAAAGGAATGAAGTCCTAGGAGTCAAAGCATCACCTGCCAAGCTCAGGGTATCACCCTTCTTTGACAGAAGCTCTTTGTTTAGGATTGTTGGCAATTGCATCCATTTCCAACAGAAGATAAGAACCAGCCTTCTCAGGTAATGTCCTCGATCACACCCGATGACAGACTTTTCTTGCATGCAAGTTTTTTCAGGTGTTCTGTTTGTTCAGTAATCCTTCAATGCCAAACTTTTCTAAATCGTGAGCAGGTCCCATCGGTAATGGACATCAGCCATTAAGCTGTTAATATTTGTCATAGATCAGGTTACGGCTTTGTTATTCCAGCATGATGAATGCTTGTTCTGCTATGAAAAAGATAAAGAGCCATACATTTAGCAGGATTGCAGAGTTGTTGCAGCTTTAGCCCTGGATTCCAAGCGAAAAGAAATGAATAGGTGGATCTGCGTTGGCAATACCAGTTCTTGCTCAACATGCCCTCTTTTGTTTCGCCAGCTCTTTTATAAACAACTTGCCAGCAGGCGATTGTTTCATTCAGAAACAGAGTACGTAGCTATGTCAGAATTGTAATAATAATACTATCGTTTTCTGGCACTAGTTTATTTTAATGAGTTCTGCTGATCTCACCGTGTAATATGAAGTCTGGCTCTTTATCAATGTAATATATAGTAATTTCCCCAGGATGATGGCCCCCATTAACAGCACAGTTTTAGCCATCGTGTTTCCAATCACAAGGCTAAAAATATGGTGGCAGAGTATTATAAATTAATAAGAACTGAAGACTTTCAGACCCCTCATAGACTTTAAATTCCCCTTAGATTCTTAAATATACCCTATTTTATTGAGGGTGTATGTATTATCCATGGAATTTTTATCCTGGCTATGATCCAGTGTGATTTCAGGCAGCTAGTTACATACAATAATGACTAGTTCCAGATGTAAATATCATCCCCACCCACAATGAAAGTTTGTCCAGGTGGCACTTACGTGAGAGTAACTATCAGAGGGTTATATGACTTATGCACATTGTTCTGACTCAGCCTTAGCAGAAGCACGAAACGGACTCCTGGTCACGAAAAACCCCTCTTTAATTACTTCTTGTGAATTAACTGCCCCAAACTCACCCAAAAGCCCAGACAATACTCTTTTAAGGAGTTAGCTGCAGTAACAGACCTTACTAGTTCCTTGCAATAATTGCAAGCTGTGAGCTCCCAACCAAAGGCTGCAAATTAAGTTCAGACACGAAATACAATGAGCAAAATCTTCAGAAATACGAACTGTTGTCTCCTACAACAACCACTGTCCTTTCCTTCTATTTATTCCCCAGCCAGGGAGGGGCCATTCAGCGTTCATATGTGCTTTGCTTCCAGAGTTGTCTCCTTGTCCTCCATTGTTCACCTCTCTTAACTGCTCTGCACAGAAGTGCATCTGGAATAGGCCCCAGATGTTCTTGCTCCTCACTCATATCAGCCTCGAAAGGCAGCTGCCTCTCCGGTGGGTGGGAAATGTTGGACAGTCCTAGCTCTATCTCTGCATCTGATGAAGAGCATCCATCAGAGCCTTCTCCAGACTCCATATCTAGCCCAGGTTCCCCCCCCAACCTCCTTCTCATCAGCACTGCTGGTGGCTGGTGGGCCACAATACACATGGATAAGTATATAGAATATAATTTATGCACATGAACCTTGCTGACTCAAGGTCCTAGTGCCTTTGGACAAGTAATGAAGATCAACAAAATATTTATTGCATCACACATACTTATTTTTGTTTTTTTTTAATGTTGCCCTTCTCCTTAGACTCACAACATGTCCTTAGGCTTACAACATATTAGCGATAGCAGTTTTTAACAGAGCCAACATATTTCCCCCACAATCTGGGTCCTCATTTTACCCACCTCAGAAGGATGGAAGGCTGAGTCAACCTTGAGCCGGTGATGAGATTTGAACCGCTGACCTGCAGATCTAGCAGTCAACTTTAATGGCCTGCAGTACTGCATTCTACCCACTGCGCCACCTTGGCTCATAGTGGATAAAAAGAATATTGATGCTGTTAAATTTTGGTTTTGGAGACGATTCATGAGAATCCATTGGTTATCCAAGAAAGCAAACTTATATATCCATGATAGTGAATCTATGGCATGTGGACATGTTTCTTTTTTATATGTTGTGAACCGCCCCAAGAGTGGCATATAAATCCAATGAATGAATGAATGAATGAATGAATGAATGAATGAATGAATGAATGAATGAATAGTAAAAGCAAGAAATACTGCTATTCAGAAATTATACAGGATATGTATACTTGTTGTTTGAGGTATCTCAGGTATACAATCTGTATTTGTATAATTGTAATCTCTGCAGAGATTACAATCTGTACAATCTCTGCAGAGATTATTATTTGTACAATCTCAGGTACACAATCTGTATCTATATAATTGTAATCTCTGCAGAGATTATTATTACTACATGTGGCAACAACTATTGAATTAGATATTGAATATGAGATAATTCACAGGTGATAGATTTAAATATTTCCATTTTACCATATAGTAAAAGCAGAAAATGTGTTTCTAAGTGCTAGATAGCAATAATAAATGCAAAGGAAGACCAGCACTTTCACTTTTCCACAGGTAAATGTCCTGGGAACAATCTGACTTACCAAATGGAGACGTGATGTCAACTGACCAGGGACAGGGTGATCAACTAGACATGCAGTCTTTCTGGAATAGACCGTAGGAGCTAAGGCAAATAGAGGAGACCCACTGCATCAATTAAATTTATTGACACTTTATTGAAATTTTACCTTGGAGTTCATTACCTTTTTTAAATTAAAAGGGATTAGCAGGCTGTGCGGTTTCAATAACAGGATGGAAAGGAATGGGGATTTTTCCTTAGATAATTTTTGTTTCCTGTTTTCTCATGTAAGATTTAATGTATTCACAAAAAGATAAATTAAAACCAGAAACAATTATTATCAATATAAAGAATGGTTGTTTTTCATATCAGTTTTGTCTTTGTTGTATACTAATTTCCCATGGTATTTTCTTTGATATGAAGCCAGTTTATTTAAAATAAAATAAAATAAAGGGCAAGAATGAAGAAATGCATGGGACTAGAACTTAATATTTAATGGTTTTGATCTTTAATCCGCCCTCAAAATTAATGGAATGCAGTGAAACAAAGGGATGTTGGACATTCCTGTAGTCTGCGTATTTATGTATTTTCCTCCTTTGCAAATATTTTATCTATAAACTATATTCTCTTGCCCATGCAATCTTCTTGAACATGACATAATTAAAACACTTCTGCATTTTATTTTATTGTTTTTAAGAGCTGCGTTGGTCACAAAAGAGCATCTGCTAGGAAAAGTTAGAATAGTTTTCCCCATAGCTTTTAAGAGCTATGGACTTCAACTCCCATTATTCCCATAAAATAATAATTCCCATTATTATTATTATTATTATTATTATTATTATTATTATTATTATTATTATCATTATTATTATTGTTGTTGTTGTTATTGTTGTTGTTGTTGTTATTATTATTATTATTATTATTATTATTATTATTATGTCAATATAACACAGCAAACGAGCTCACTATGCTGAATTTCGTATTTTATCACCAGTCGGGCGCTTCCCAAGCACCTAGGACTGCGTGATGTAGTGGCGAATTATGTTTGCTGATCCCAGTAAAGCGGCCTTTTGCAACTGACAGATGGAGATTTTGTCAATTCCAATGGTTTTCAAATGTCCACTGAGATCCTTTGGCACTGCGCCCAGTGTGCCAAGGACCACTGGGACGACTTTCACTGCCTTATGCCAGAGTCGTTGCAGCTCGATTTTTAGATCTTCGTATTTCACTAATTTCTCTAGCTGCTTCTCCTCAATTCTGCTGTCCCCTGGGATTGCAATGTTGATGATCCATACTTTCTTTTTCTCTACAATCAGGATGTCTGGTGTGTTATGCTTCAGAATTCGGTCAGTCTAAAGTCAGAAGTCCCACAGTAGTTTTGCATGCTCATTTTCGACCACTTTTTCGGGCTTATGATCCCACCAGTTCTTTGCCACTGGTAAATGGTAGTTCCGGCACAGGTTCCAGTGGATCATCTGTGCCACAGCATCATGTCTATGCTTGTAGTAGTCTGTGTGATCTTTTTGCAACAGCTGAGTATGTGATTGATTGTTTCATCTGTTTATTTATTTTTTTATTTTTATATATTATTATTATTATTATTATTATTATTATTATTATTATTATTATTATTATTTAGATTTGTATGTTGCCCTTCTCCAAAAACCCGGGGCGGCTCACAGAATAAATATAGAAACAAAACGTACAAAACAAATCTAATACATTAAGAAATTATAATTCTAGGAGGTGGATATCACTTAAAGTTGAGAGGTTTGAAAAAATATGATTTAGAGGGTCCCTTTTTCTCAGTTGATTGTACATTATACAAAGGTAAATGGAGGGCACAATTAGAGAATCCCCCCGTGGAAAATGGAAGGATACTTCTCTCCCTTATCTCTGTATGTTCTAAAAATCATTTTTTTCTTAAGAATGCAAATGTGTCTGTGCTTATCCTCTCCTATCCCGCCTGGCATTTTGAACTGACAGATTTTTAGCCTGCTTTAAGTTCCCTCGTTCATTGCTTTGTTTTCAGACCCAGTTGAAGTTGGCTAAAACTTTGGACATGGCTCTCTTATTTATTTTGGATTTTGACTTATTTTACTTCGGATTTCTTGTGGGAAACTAATGATGTGTTTGTGGTATACCAAAAAGAAAGCAAGGGCTTTGCTTATGCATGTGGTATTAATGGCTATTCAGTTTTGACCTGGGTAAGCAGAGTGACTTCTGAAATGACAGTACTAATGTACCATTTGTCAGACTTAAATTTCAAAAAATAGCAACGTTACATGGTAATCCTAACCATATGAACCAGCTCCCTTTATCTTAGGAAATTTATTTCAGAGGAATCATGTTTAAGGTTAAGGTAATTTACAGCTCTAGGGTCTCAAAACATACAGGGAAAGAAGGTTTTTCACCTTATATTTTTGCCCTAGGTTCATTATTACCACTAAAATAAAATCTTGCAGATTCTTAACACCTGGAATAGTGAAAAACCTGAGGTCATACCTGAACCAGAGATGCTTAATGCTAATTGAGTCACACAAGCCCCAGCTGTGTTTACCTGTCTCAATCCATTCCAAGTCAGTAAGCTTTGTTCCAGTAACTATGGAGTGTTCTTTTCTTAGCATTCATCAATAAACACTGAAATAAAATATATATCCATCATTAAGCTACTATAAAAAATGACATAAAATTTGAACGTATTTATTTACTCAAACTATAACATAGGACATAAAACCACAGTATAAAGAAAGTCAGACTAATGGTAACTGGTAACAGCAACCAGACACACAGAACTGACAATGAAGATATTGAACTGATAAATAGTGTCTCCTTTTTTTTAGGACTGAATAACAACTGTAAATGAAACAACTGTTAGGAAACACACCATACACTACCATTTGGCAAGAAAGCAAAAAAAAAAAACCATTGGGAAAAATATGCTATGATGTCTATACTTATAAATATCAGAATCGTGCAGGCAGTGGTTTTCCAGATGGACTTTGAAATATTTATTTATTTATTCAATTTTTTAATGCCGCCTTTCTCCTTAGACTCAAGGCAGCTTACAACATGTTAGCAGTAGCACTTTTTAACAGAGCCAGCCTATTGCCCCCACAATCCGGGTCCTCATTTTACCCACCTCGGAAGGATGGAAGGCTGAGTCAACCTTGAGCCGGGGATGAGATTTGAACCACTGACCTGCAGATCTAGCAGTCAACTTGAATAGCCTGCAGTACTGCATTCTACCCACTGCGCCACCTTGGCTCATAGTGAATAAAAAGAATATTGATGCTGTTAAATTTTGGTTTTGGAGAAGATTCATGAGAATCCATTAGTTATCCAAGAAAGCAAACTTATATATCCGTGATAGCGAATCTATGGCAGGTGGACATGTGCCGTCACCACCTGCTCTTCTGGGTTCCATTGTGCACATTTGCACTGTCCAGTTGCTCTTTTCCAGGTATTAGTGCATGCATGCTCCAGTTTCAACACTCAATGCTGAAAAGTTTAGCTGTCACTGATATATACCATTGAATAAGTCAGTCTAGAATTCTCAGTCTAAGCCCAAATGGCCAAACTCAAACTATCAAATTTTGGGCACATTACATGATGACTAGATGTCTTGATGCTGGGAAGGGTGGAAGGAAAGGGAAGAAAATGAACTCAACTGTGTAGTTGAGATGGGTGCACAATTAGAAGACCTGGTGGGCCAAATTAGGCGAGGATCGTCCTGGAGAAGACCTAATGAAGAAGACCCCCTACTATTCAATATCTACATGAAACCGCTGGGTGAGATCATCCAAGGGCATGGGGTGAGGTATCATCAGTATGCAGATGATACCCAGCTTTACATCTCCACCCCTTGTCCAGTCGGCGAAGCAGTGGAAGTGATGTGCCGGTGCCTGGAGGCTATTGGGGTCTGGATGGGTGTCAACAGACTCAAGCTCAACCCGGATAAGACGGAGTGGCTGTGGGTTTTGCCTCCCAAGGACAATTCCATCTGTCCGTCCATCACCCTGGGGGGGGGGAGTCACTAACCCCCTCAGAGAGGGTTCGCCTCGATCCACAGCTCACATTAGAGAAACATCTTTCAGCTGTGGCGACGGGGGCGTTTGCCCAGGTTCGCCTGGTGCACCAGTTGCGGCCCTATTTGGACCGGGAGTCACTGCTCACAGTCACTCATGCCCTCATCACCTCGAGGCTCGACTACTGTAATGCTCTCTACATGGGGCTACCTTTGAAAAGTGTTCGGAAACTTCAGATCGTGCAGAATGCAGCTGCGAGAGCTATCATGGGCGTTCCTAAATTTGCCCATGTCACACCAACACTCCGCAGTCTGCACTGGTTGCCGATCAGTTTCCGGTCACAATTCAAAGTGTTGGTTATGACCTATAAAGCCCTTCATGGCACTGGACCAGAATATCTCTGGGACCGCCTTCTGCCGCACGAATCCCAGCGACCAGTTAGGTCCCACAGAGTTGGCCTTCTCCGGGTCCCGTCAACTAAACAATGTCGGTTGGCGGGGCCCAGGGGAAGAGCCTTCTCTGTGGCGGCCCCGACCCTTTGGAACCAACTCCCCCCAGATATCAGAGTTGCCCCCACCCTCCTAGCCTTTTGTAAGCTCCTTAAAACCCACCTCTGTTGTCAGGCATGGGGGAATTGACATGTTCCTTCTCCCTAGGCTTATAAAATTTATGTATGGTACGCTAGTGTGTATGATTGGTTTTAACTTGTGGGGTTTTTTAAATTAATTTAAATATTGGATTTGTTTTACATTGTATTGCTATTGCTGTGAGCCGCCCCGAGTCTGCGGAGAGGGGCGGCATACAAATCTGATTAAACTTAAACTTAAACTTAAACTAATGATATGGTCTCTAAAAGTTGACTTGAGGACAACATAGTCAGCCAATCAATCAATAGAATATGTAAGCAATATGTTAAGAAAAGGGTTATGGGAAAGCATTTTCACAGTTTGCAGAAAAACATGTTTGTTTTGTATACTGGATCTGGATCTGCTCTTTTAAAGACACACAGTCATTTATCCATTATACCCTGTGTATAATAAACTTAATTTAAATTAAAATGTCTAGTTTCCTAGTCTCATCTACTTTGAAGGGCGGACAGGTATACATGGTTTAATGTATTGTAGAAATTCAGCCAATTGTAGGTTACTCAGAGTTACATAATTCATACTTAATATGATGTGTGATGTAATAGGCTATCAGATGTACTCAAAAGGAGGAAATATCTTCCTTTTTGTCCTCTTGTCTTCCATTTGGCAGGCCACCTTAGATTCAAAATTGTCCAGCTTATAGGGTACCTCTTCCTGAGCTGATTCTTTCAGAAGTCCAAAGCTTTCCTAATAAATGCTGACCACAAGTTAATAAGCTGTACACTGTGGTCTTAATTAGTTGATTAGTATCCTGTAGAGCCCTTAATCCCTTAATTGATAAGAGCTTAATCAGTTACATACTGAGGAATTCCAGACTTAAAGTTTCCAAGGTTGGAGAGCCTGATCTAAATCACTAAGTTTTATGCTTTTCCTAGACCTATGGAAATATTCTAGTACAAGATATACTTGAAATGCGAACAGGATCAAGATTTAACTGGTGTGGTCAGTTTCAGTACAATAACAGGTTCCTATCACCACCTAATTTTAACACCAATTCTTGGTAAACCCCATTCCTAAGAGGTCTGTAAGGGGCGTACATAAGCGCACCATTGTACCTACCATTCCTATCCTATTGTTCTAGATTTACCTATGTTCTGTCAGGCTCTCTGGTACACTCCTCCCAAAAATTCACAGGTACACACACGTTTGAAAATTCAAAACAATGTTATTTATAATGAAAATTCACTTAAACTAAGCCCTCTTTTGGTATAGCAAAGAGCACTCGTCTCCAAACAAACTGGTAATTTGTACAAATCCCTTATCAGTTCTGTGATATTTAGCTTGCAGCTGTGAGGCAATTCACAGTCCTTCTTCTTTCACAAAGTGAAACACACTTTGCTCTGGTTTAGTTTCAAAGCGGGGGAAAATCAGCACACAAAAGGTCAAAGTCAGTAAAGCAGTCATGAAACACAACGATCAGATAATCCTCCACAATGGCCAAACCCACAGGCTGCTATTTATAGCAGCCTCACTAATTACCACAGCCCCACTCAACCACAGGTGGCCTCATTTTCTTTGATAATAATCTCTCAGTTGTTGTTGCCTATGCATTGCTCTCCGCATGCATGGCTGTATCATTAACTCTTGTTCTGAATCCAAGGAGGAGCTAGATAATTGATCTCCTTCTGAGCTGTCTGCCCCACTCTTCTCCTCCCTGTCACTCATGTCTTCTTGGTCAGAGTAGCCTTCATCATCAGATTCCACCAAGGGCAAAACAGGCCTGCAGCATGTGGATGTCTCCCCCACATCCACAGTCCTTGGGGCAGGAGGTGGGCCAGAGCTAACCACAACAACCTATACATATGGTCCAGATTTACCTATACCTACTTTGCTTTTGTTTACGTTTATACCATACCTGTTATCTTGTAGATGCTTTGACAAACAAACAAACAAAAAATTGAAATATACTTACTCACAAGAGTTTCATGATTGCAGTGGGTATAAAGTTCTTAAATTAATACAAAATAAGTGAGAGATGCACTTGTAAACAAGAAACATGCAAAATATTGTGCACACAAGTGTTTAACACATGTGTTTGAAAATTCAAATAGTTTCAGACAAAATAACTCACCTGTAGTTATAGCTCTCTACATATCAATTATTAAGACAGAAATTGAAACTTTTAAATAATCTTGAGTACAAACAAGACTTGTAGAATTACACATTTAATGTTAAGTTACATGCTGGATGTAACTTATAAATTAATTTTTAAAAATCCAGTGCATTATTTATTTGTTTGTTTGTTTTGTTTGTTTGTTTGTATGCCGCCCTTCTCCAAGGACTCGGAGCGGCATATACTGTCTTAAATTCTTTTTTTTATTTTACTCTCTTAAATTCTTGATTTAAGAGGCAGCTAGTTACCATTAGCTTCACATAGTGAATGTATGTGGATATACAGATCCAAAAGTTGATAAATATTTTATGCAAATGCTATTATTATGTAATGAAAGGTTGCCATTCTTAATCCAAACTTTGTGATCTTATTAAAGACTTTAATTCGATATTGTTCCTATTAGCGTATGTTCAACTAAATTGTCTGCAGGCACAAGCATGGCTTTGCAAAGGTTTGCCTTTTCAGACATCAGAAGTCAGACAAAATATTGCTATATCTTTATACATGAGAAAAGTTTGAGAGACATTTTCTTACATTCTTCAAACCAAATAGACATAGGTGTGGTACAATATTTAAGCAGTAGCTGCTTCCTGCTGTACCTGTTATGCAAATAGCAATTTTGTTAGCAAAGCCAAAAAGAACCGTACTCTATTTTTTTTTGCTGTTCTAGTGTTTGGACAGCTAAAAATGCATAGTGAGCACTCAGCCAGTTCTGACAATCAGAGATATAAAGAGGTATTTTTCTATCAAAGGAGCTTTAGGTAAAGTTTTTCTTGGCATGTCTACATTTTCCTCCAGTAAATAGATGGTCAACTATGGAAAAGCCAAGGAAGTTTGTGTGTTGGGGAATGTACATTTGAGAAAGTGACAGAGTACAATTAACACTCAGCAAATACATATGTCTCAGCTGTTTTTAACGGATATAAATCATAAATTTTAATTCATTTAATACATGCAGTGTTTATTTTCAACAGATTAATTGACAGTTAATGCTTTTTAATTGATGACTTTTTAAGTGCTGGCTTAAAACAGCAATTAGGGGACCATTTGGAGGGAGAGTCTCTTCTTTTCTTGCAGTAATTTTTTTTTCCAAATTAGGGATTATCTCATCAGGTTGCAAAAGCACCGTAGCAACTTTTTTTTTGCCCTGAAATTACTATTTTGGATCATTCCTTTCCAATTCAGTTTTCTGTCCTGTCCTATCTTTAAGCGGTTCCTTGATGTCCTTATAACTATTGCACTGGGTTTCCGCATTATTCTAAGAAGGCATTGGGGAAGCAGAATAGAATACCTTATGAGACTAGACTTTCAATCCTGGGCCTAGAAAGTTTAGAACTAAGACGCCTTAAACAAGATCTAAGTATTGCCCACAAGATCATATGCTGCAATGTCCTGCCTGTCGGCGACTACTTCAGCTTCAACCACAACAACACAAGAGCACACAACAGATTTAAACTTAATATTAACCGCTCCAAACTTGACTGTAAAAAATATGACTTCAGTAACCGAGTTGTCGAAGCGTGGAACTCATTACCGGACTCCATAGTGTCATCCCCAAACCCCCAACACTTGGATTATTCACGGTTGACCTATCCAGATTCCTAAGAGGTCAGTAAGGGGAGAGTACAAGTGCACCAGAGTGCCTTCCGTCCCCTGTCCTATTGCTCTCCTATATCTCCTATACCTTTCTTCTATTCCTATATCTCTTCTTCTATTCTTTCATTGATATGGTCTATTACTATACCTTTTTTTCTATTATTTCTTAGATATATTTTACTATGAGTATCTCCTCTATAACCTTCATCATGTATTTTACTATGTGTATATAAATATATACCCACTAAAACCCTCATTGTGTATCGGACTAAATAAATAAATAAATAAATAAATAAATAAATAAATGAATAAATGAATAAATGAATAAATGAATAAATGAATAAATGAATAAATGAATAAATGAATAAATGAATAAATGAATAGAATAGAATAGAATAGAATAGAATAGAATAGAATAGCCCTAATTGGCCATTGATTGAATTGAATTGAATTGATTAGATTTGTATGCCGCCTCTCTCCGAAGACTCGGGGCACCTCACAACAAGACAGTAATACAATATAATACAAATCTAACATTAAAATTTAAACTAAATTAAAATACATGTATAAAAAAAAACATACACACTCGGTCCAGCTGATCAATATAGAGGTCAGAGAAAAAGTGGGGGAGGTTAATCCCCCCACGCCTGGTGGCAGAGATGGGTCTTTAGCACTTTGCGGTGCTGCTTCTGCTGTCAATAAATGTCAGCACATTTTGGGAAATGGAAGGAGAGGCTTCTGTCAACCATGAAATCTTAATTTCCTCAAAACTAGCACATTGTTTTTGCTCTTGTCCTTTTTATGTCCACCAAAGGGGCCTGCATAAGCGCACCAGCGTGCCTACCGTCCCTGTCCTACTGCCATCATTTATCTGTATTTACTTTGTTTATGCTTATACCAATATCTGCTATCTTGAATATGTTCTGACAAAATAAATGAATAAAAATAAGTAAAATGTTTTTGCCTACCAGCATGTTTCCCACACCAATCAATTGTGTTCAATTATTTTGACTGTATTCCACTCTTGGCCTGCCAAATGAATTAGGATTAAAATTATTGATCAATGGTTACCAGTTGCTTCTGTAAACATACACTCCCATGCCATAATCACAACAAGGATATTCCACTGCTTAATAATGTTTGCAGTGCATATTTTGCCTATGAAACATTAACAATAGTGGCAGGTAAAAAGAGAATCCAAACTATCATTTTAATTCATTTCTCTGCACAGAAATTGCAACTTCTTAGAACAAAAGCCATTTCTATCATATCTCAGCCTGCAGTAGTATAACTGCCAGAGAAAACATTCCCAACAGAAGATTGTAGGTCTATGGATTTTCTATAGAAATCCACCTAAATCCACAAAAAAAACCAGAAAAAAAAAATCCACATCGTATTAACCTGTGCCACCCCAGGTCTAAATAAGGAATCTTTGTTCTATCCGGAATCTGCTTAAAAATGTACTGAAAAAATGAATATTATGATTTATTTCGAACTTCAGGCCTTACCTTCAAATGTTAACCCAGCTTCTCATTAACAAGGTGTTATTAGTGTTCAACTGCAGAACTCAGACACTTACACTTTAGTTGTCAGGGTCCTTTTTGATGTTCTCCAATAGCACTGCAAAGCTTCCCTGTTACCACCACTTTGCTGAAAGGTTTCTATAAATCATACAGTAGAATATAGAAATGATGATGCCTGTATAGAACACACATTGCATAACTGACATTGACACAATTGAGAGTCCAGAAATACCTCACAAGAAGAGTCCTTCACACCTCCTCTCAAAACAAACCATCTTACTCCTCCAGACTACAAATATTACAGTTAGACAATCTACAACTATGTCGCCTCCGAGCTGATTTAACTGTTGTTCATAACATCACACACCTTAATGTCCATTCTGTTAGTGACTACTTCACCTTCAACAACAACACAAGAGCACATACTAGATACAAAGTAAATGTAAATCGCTCCAAACCTGACTGCAGAAAATATGATTTCAGCAACAGAGTGATCAATGCCTAGAACTCACTACCTGATATTGTTGTTTGTTCCCCTAACCCTAAAATCTTCAACCTTAAATTTATCTACTGTTGACCTCTCCTGTAAGGGGCGTGCCTAAGAGCACTATTGTGCCTACCGTCCCTGTCCTTCTGTCCTATTATCCTTTTTATCACTTCTTTATCCTTTGTTATGTTAATACAAACTATAATTCTATACTTGTATGACAAATATATAATAAATAAAAATAAATGAGACAATCTGTATCCTTTGCTTTAATGGTTACAGCATCAAAACAATGATATTACAATAAAGTAACAAAAAGGAGAGAGTTTCGATTAGAATTGTTGTGTATATTCCTGTTCAGCTTGGAGATTTTGTAGATTCTGATTCAGAAAGTGTTTATGAATTAGTGGCAGGGCCTGATCTACAGGCAGAGGAAGAGGGAGGAGACCAACCACAGGAAGTTTCTATGAGTTCAGATTCAAGTGAAGGAAAAACAGATATCTGATGGGTAAATCCTTCTTTCAGATGCTTGCAAAGGTGAAGAGAACAAGTGTCAGGGAAGAAATATTAGGAGAGGAATGGGTTAATTAATTAAGTAATTAAATTGTTACATCCAGGTGTCAGCGGAAGAGAAGGGTGGTGTTCTCAATCTGCTATAAAACAATGTGGAGGTGTTGTTCCGCGGCTCTGAAAGTAAGCTTTGTTTTATGTGTTTTTAATTGCAGTTTTTATTACCCTGGGCTAACGCTGCCTAGCCATAAATCTTAGAATGTCTTGGGGAATGCTTTGAGGATGTTTATGCTGCCTTAACTACTAAAGACTGAGATAAGAGAGACTGCATACCGAGATGATGCAGTTTGTAACAGAAGGAAGAAAAATAAAGATGAAGTTTTGTTTTTACAAATCTCTGCATTTAGCAAGCCTTTATTCCAATTAACAGTGGCCCTAGCCGGAGATCAGAACAAGAATTAGAGGAGAGAATCTGGGATGGGCATGTAAAGGCTTCCATATTTGCAAATATGAAGGAACCTGGAAGGGAAGGGAAGGAACAAGGAGAAAAGGAAACAATTCCTGGACTGGACACCCACACGAAAGGAGACAATGAGGGTTGCCTCCTTTCATGGATGGGAAAAACAGGAGCATGGGAACCACAAATCAGGTCCTGTAGAGATTATAGTCTAGAGTAAGCACCAGTTTAGCCCTGTTACCAAACAATTGTAATCTGGACTGGAATGTTTAAAGTTGGCTTCAGAAATGGCCAGGAACAGCACGAGACAATTTAGGCTGCTGTACAGAATTGCCCTAGGTGAAGTTGTTCACTAATTCAGAGTCAAAATCCTAGGAATACTGTTTATTTTATAGCTGCTTTGTGACTTAACTCAATTTACTAAAATATATATATCTGCCACAAGTACAGTATACTACATTGGCTGCAATTGTAATTTTTTTTAAGTTAAAGGAGCAGGGAGGAAAAATTCTAAAGTTCAGAACAGGATGTGAATTTTTGAACCACTAATGAATATTTCAGATTTTCAGCAAAGTACACAGCTGAGATCATAAGGAACATCTTCCTTATATATTTGTGTATCTCTGTGCTCATCCTATACTTTTCATATGTTGTTACGTTTATGAGTGACATAAATTCACATAATGCGTTAGCACAGAGGTCTTCAAACTTGGCAACTTTAAGACTTGTGGACTCCAACTCCCAGAATTTTTAAAGTTTGAGGACCGCTGCATTAGCATTTTCTAATTTTAGCATCTAACCTTTTTGCACAATATATGTAATTTTCTTTTAAAATAGTGATAGGCTTGCAATAGTGGTGGATATCTGTAGCCCAGGTATAGGAGTGGAGGTGTTTGCATGAATGGGAAATATTAAGACTTCTTTCTTTCCTTCCTTCCTTCCTTCCTTCTTTCTTTCTTTCTTTCCTTCCTTCCTTCCACCCATCCTTCCATCCATCCATCCACCCACCCACCCACCCACCCACCCACCCACCCACCCACCCACCCACCCACCCACCCACCCACCCACCCACCCATCTATCTATCTATCTATCTATCTATCTATCTATCTATCTATCTATCTATCTATCTATCTTTTCCCCCCTGAAAGCTGCTTCAATACATGTTAAGAGAATCAAGATAATACACTCAATATTGGCAGGCATTTGAGATTTGTTAGTTCAGTTTATCTTGCCCCCTACCCCCAAATATTGCATGATGGCCCTGATGGCTGTATGATTGTCTCTGAGAACCATCGTCTGGAGACTTGTGAATTTGATTGGCCACTGTGAAAATGAGACTGCTGAACTAGCTGTGCCAGGGTCTAACCCAGCAGGCACTGCTTATGTTCTTATGAAGTACAGAATGTGAAGTAGAGATTTGCATTCTACATGTATTATTTTACTCTCTGATTGGAAATTCATCTGAAATAAGGTTTGTTGATTTGAGTAATTCATGTTCTATCAGCACTTTTATTCTGTACAATGCAGTATATCATTTATATTAGTTATTAAATAGGATCAAACACTAAGTTCCACTGTAAGTCAAGAATTAAAAGCTATCAGCATGTACAACTATATTTTTAGATATTGTGAAAAATAGATGAACTCAAAGAAATTTGGGGGATTCATTAAGAATTTAATCTTAATAAAGAGGTTTGGCTTTAGCCAAACAGACTTCATGATTGGAGTGCACAATTAGCTGATGCAGTACAGAATAATATATAAATGTATAAATATTTACTATTGTCGCAAAGGTACTTTGCGACAATAGTAAATATTTACTATTGTCGCAAAGGAACTGCTTACTTCAAAACAGTCATTATAAATAATAAGAGAAACTTTATAGTAGGTTGTTATTGAAATACCATTATTATGATACATGTGTGCAAACATAAAACATTCTTACTTAGAAATGTGTAGGTGACAAAATGTGGATTACCAATTGCTTTGTGCTATTTGAAATCCCGTAGATTGCTTATATGTACTATTATTAGGTATTATTGGTATTATTGGAGTCTTTCATTACTCAGCATATCCATGCCTATCTATCCAAGATCCTGCAGACTCTCAATAAGAATAATACCTAACAGAACAGAGGAAGAAACCCAAACCCAGATAACAAAAGGGAAAACGGCACTGCAAGTTTTTCTCAGGATATTTCCCTGATAATATCAAAATAAGATATCGAGTATGATCTCCTTTTCATAGTTTGAGAAAAATGTGTCCAAAATTTATTGTATGTTTTAATGTATAGCTTGTAAATTGCCTATGGCTGCAAAATGAGACTATATGGCACATATATATTTTTAAAGGTTTTAATTAAACAAACATCAAAGAATGATCACTTTAAAGAATGCATCCAAATAAATTCTAAATTTCTCTGTCTTAAAGTAGGATATTTTCATATCTGACTATCCTGAATGTCTTTAATTCAGTGAATGAAATCTGGAGGTTCTAATACATCCAAATTGCAAGAGATGTGGTCCTTAAAACATTAGGTCTGTGTTCAACTGCATGTTGAATATGCATTTTGTATTCTGTATTTCAAGCTTTACAGCTAAATTTCATCCATACTGTACAGTTGTAATTACAATATTAAAGTTATACATATTGTCATTTAAAACATTTTTCTAATACAATTCTAAAATATATTTATGCAAATTCATATAATCTTGAATAATACATCATCTAATAATGATTGAAATTAAAGTAAAAGAGATACCAGCAAAGGAGATGAATTTCACCACAATTAATAAAAGATTTAGATAAAGTTGTGGCATGCAAATTAGATATGACATATAAAAGAAGAAATAAAATTGTTCTTATGTTTGCCAACATCCTCTATCTGAACACCAAAGTAAAAACATCTGGAAGCATTAGTAGTTGTTTTAACGATAGTAATTGTAACCTATCTATAAATACTATTTATTTGTAACATTTATATACCACGTCAATTTATTTTTATTGATAGATGTGCTAGTCCAAAGTAATATATCTTTCTTCCTTTCATGGTTTTTACATTTTTTTTACTATATATCTAATGAAAAAGTCACACTATAGTGTTTTTAAATTTAAAAGAATGATAATTAAAAGAGTTTATTATATTTCATTTCAAATTATTGATATGTCATAAAACATTAACTGATAAACAGATGCAGATACTGATTTTATTTTGTTACTGGGAGCCTAATTCCTACAGATTTATTACTCGTGCACCACAACTATAAAAGCAAAAAAGAAAGAATACAAAGAAGCAAACAACAAAAGCTTTCAGACTTTGGCTTCTTTTGAATAAAAATTGGGCCGACTGTATTCAGGTTTCAGTGGAAATATGAGTTGCAAAAGGAATGCAAAAAAAATCAAAATCAAAATCAAAACCCACCACAAACCCTTATCTCCAATTTGCCCGACTGAAAAGATCCTCTGAATTCCAGTAATGTACATTTAGCACACTGATCATTCTGTGAATCTACACTGCAGAGCTCTGTAATTCATCTAAATTATATGAACCCCTGATTCATGCAAGGCAAGTGAATATGGCCCTAAAGGTACTTTCTGTCATTGTTTCAATTACAGAGCTATGTGGGTAACAGGCTTGGATTTGACAGCAACTGAAGAAAGAGGATATTATATGCATGCCTTCAATCAGCTTTGTATTTGATCCTTAAAGGGAAAATTATGTGAGAGACAGGGGAGGAAAACAACAAACTAAGCAAGATCCCAATTTCAATATAATTTGGAGAAAATAACTGATTTGGGTTGGACATTTTGCCAAAATGGATGACTCAAGGCTTCCAAACAAGAAATGGAAACCAGAAGGATGCCTAAAGCCTTAAAGAAGAACAAATTGGGAAGATATGATTGACTGTAATGTTTCAAAATCAACTATAGCAAAGACGAATTTGGGTGGTTGCCCAGAACACAATTGAATGGTGATGTTCATTTAGATGCTTAATGTTGAAACAAAATAATGCATTTTAACTGCACTTCACTATAACATGTAACTGTTAACTCTTTCAAATTCAGAAATGTGGTCTTGGACGCTGGAATTGGGCTCGTCCTAGGTGGCAACAAAAGCTTAAAAGCAGTCTAAACAAAGACGGAGCAGGCAGGGAAAAAGTATTAAGTATAAGTATAAAACAAAAAATATTTCAGATTTGTAAAACCATCTGTGTATTATTCATCAATCATCAGCACAACATTTGATTAAATCTAATTCTCATAACGATAAAACTAATGGGGTATCTGTTGTAAACTTAAGGATATATTTTTATTAACACTTGGGCAGCAGACCTACCTGCATTTTTAAAATTCTCAGTGGCCATTTCCTTCATTCTGAGACTATAAAATAACTACCCCTGACATCTGGATGTATTTTCTTTATGTACTATTTATAATTTCTATATGCAATGAGTTTATCTCTCCTTTGGGACACACTGGCTGTCTTTAAATTAAGCTTTTCTCAGTGCAACAGTAGCACACGATGCAGGCATATCTGAACTGAAAACTAGGTCATATGTATATCAGTCAGGCTTCTGTCTATTGCTAAAAGCCATGTAAAAATGACAAAATATTAGAAGCTTTAAAAGAAAAATAATATTGACTTGACTTGACTTGACTTGACTTGATTTGTATGCCGCCCCTCTCCGTAGACTCGGGGCGGCTAACAACAGTAATAAAAACAGCATAAACAATCCAATATTAAAACAGTTAAAAACCCTTATTATAAAACCAAACATACATGCAGACATACCATGCATAAAATTGTGAAGGCCTAGGGGGAAAGAGTATCTCAGTTTCCCCATGCCTGGCGGCAGAGGTGGGTTTTAAGAAGCTTACGAAAAGCAAGGAGGGTGGGGGCAATTGTAATCTCTGGGGGGGAGTTGGTTCCAGAGTGCCGGGGCCACCACAGAGAAGGGTCTCTCCCTGGGTCCCGCCAAGCGACATTGTTTAGTTGATGGGACCCGGAGAAGACCCACTCTGTGGGACCTAACTGGTCGCTGGGATTCGTGCAGCAGAAGGCGGTCCCTGAGATAATCTGGTCCGTTGCCATGAAGGGCTTTATAGGTCATAACCAACACTTTGAATTGTGACCGGAAACTGATCGGCAACCAATGCAGACTGCGGAGTGTTGGTGTAACATGGGCATAGTGTGGTAATTGTAACTGGCAGCATGGAAAGCATAGAAAATACACTGTTCCAGTATAAAGCAAGGTCCATCTTCAGTTTGAATACAGATTTTTTAAAAAAATACTTAAGAGGAGAGAAATCTCTTTATCTGGCTTCGAACAGTCATTCATCAGTCATGTTTTCCTGGGAAGGATATTCCATAAGCAAAGGCCTGCCAACTAGAAGCCCCTGTTCATTGCTCCCTGGCAACCCAAGTACTTAATGGGAAGAGGCATCCCTGAGATATCGCAGCTGTCCAGAGCTTTAAAAATCAATAGCAAAGCTAGGAAATGGAGTAGCAACCATTGCAGCTACCAAAGCCTTGATATGATTTTGGTTCATTCTTAATCCTGCCTCTTGAAAATCTAAGGTTGAATATGGGACTGCAGGAGGGAAGGAGGGAAAAGGCGGCACGGTGCATATTTCTTTCCTCTGTATGATCCACCCCACAGAATTTGCTATAGACTGCCTTTTAATAAAGCAAACACTGAGATGCGTTTGTTGTGTCTTAGAAAGCAGCACTGCCTTTCAGAATCTGCTTCCACTATTTTCTGTAAAGGAAATTGAGTTATAAAATGGTAACAAAGGGCCACAGGAGGACAGTATAATGCTATTCAGATTCAACACAAAAACTCAGATTCAGTTGACTTGACATAAGTAATTGAACTGGATTGGTTTAAGGAAAATATGCTCAAATCTAATAATAAAATTAAATTGCCAAGTAGTCAACTTGCACATTGAATCACATTTCCAAAGAGCCAAGATGTGTTCTCCAAGCCTTCTTTTCACTTTTTGTAATCATTTTCCTTTATTAAAAATGATGTTGCCAGCCTGAAGCCTGACTACTTAAACAGTCAGCAGTAAATAAATCCCTCCTGCCCCCCACCTTGTTTTCTCTTTCACAGAAAAAAGTTGCTTCCTATTTACAAAAATAGTAATCTAATCTGCATAGGTTCTATGGCTTGTGCTTGTGTTTTGCTGCAATTAGGTTTCTTCTTTCAGGGTAAACTAAAATTTGGACTACAGTCTTCAAAGAATTTATTCCAGTTTAATCCTGTTGAAGCCAGTGGTATTATTTCAGGAGAAGAAATTTTAGGGCCACAGCATACACAATAGGAGCAAAACGAGAACTCAGTTGTTGACAATAAGGGCTGTCCTGAATAATTAAGAAAGCCTTGAGATTACCAGTAGCTGTTTTATTCTGAAATGAAAACAGGATTTCCATGTGGCTAATGCTCATATATAGATTTTTTTAAATGTTCCTTTTTTGTCTTTCTTTCTTCAATAGCTTGTTTGGTTTCTACAAAGGTATCCTCCCTCCAATCCTGGCTGAAACACCCAAAAGAGCAGTAAAGGTAAGTCAACCTCCATCCTCCCCAAAGAGAGAAAAATTACAATACTGGGAATACTGTGGAGTCCCAGGTACTTACTTACTTACTTACTTACTTACTTACTTACTTACTTACTTACTTACTTACTTACTTACTACCTATTTAGTCCAAAACACAATAATACACAATGAAGGTTATAGAGGATACACTCTTTAGAAAAGAAGAATAAATATAGAAATAAAATATATCAATAAAAGAATAGAAGAAAAGATATAGGGATAGAAGAGAAGATATAGGAGATATAGGAGAGACAATAGGACAGGGGACAGAAGGCACTCTAGTGCGCTTATGCACGCCCCTTACTTACCTCTTAGGAATCTGGAGAGGTCAACTGTGGACAGCCTAAGGGTAAAATGTTGGGGGTTAGGGGATGACACTACAGAGTCCAGTAATGAGTTCCACGCTTCAAGTACTCTCTGAGTGTGGTTGCTTACATTGCAGACATTTCATTATGCAACTAGGTACAGTCATCAATGCTCCATAATTCAACCCTGAGCTACAAATATCCTCTTCTAACTGGAATTACTATCTGACCAGAAGACATTAGGAGGCAGTGGAGAAGCCTCTCCAGCTGTTGGTGGAGAAGAACTCTACTGATGCCTTTTGTCCCCTGTCCAATTGTCTCTCCTTATCTCATTTATCTTTTCTTCCTTTCATATATCTTCTCCTCTATTTTTATATCTTTTCTTCTATCCTTTTCTTTATATATATTACTACATGTCTATTCTCTTCAATGTGTATTGGGTATTGCAGTGTTTCCCAACCTTGGCAACTGGAAGATATTTGGACTTCAACTCCCAGAATTCCCCAGCCAGCGAATGCTGGCTGGGGAATTCTGGGAGTTGAAGTCCAAATATCTTCCAGTTGCCAAGGTTGGGAAACACTGGTGTATTGGACAAAATAAATAAATAAATAAATAAAAATCCTAACTAGCATTTACATTTACATTCAGATGCTTTACAACTGACTCACATTTATGACAGTTGTAGTGTCCTGGTGTGTGTGTGTTCACATGACCCTCTTTTGCAACCAGTGGTGGGTTCCTACCGATGTGGTCGAGAGTGCCGCACCGATATGAACCCACTGATTCTGCAATTTTTGGTGATTTTTTTTTCCTGGTGTCTCCTGAGAAGGAGCTTCTCAGCTGTGCTTCAAATGAAGAATAAAGGTCACCAATAGGATGAGGGTGGAGACGCCAGAAACAAATAGCCAAAAATTGCATCATCAATGGGTTCATATTGGTGCAGTGCTCTGGATCACGCTGGTAGGAACCCACCATTGTTTGCAACCTTCTGAGAAGCAAAGTCCATGGGGAAAGCAAATTCCGAAGTTATTCAGTGAACAACTTATTTAACCAATGTGGCAAGAAAAATTGCAAAATAGGGCAAGGCTCACTTCACCAATTCCTCACATAGCAACATAAATTTTGGACTCAATTGTCGGTCGTATGTCAAGGACTTTACAACAGAGCAGAATTTCCAAGTCCAAGCCAGGTGGTTGTTAATTGAATCACATCTGATTTTGCAATCTTTTTACTGTGAGTGTTAAGCTAATGGCTACAATTGTTAAGTGAATCATGAAGTTACTAAGTGAATCCGGCTTGCTCAGTTGACTTTGCTTGTCAGAAGCCATCTGGAAAGGGTACAAATGGGATCATGTGACACAGGAATGTGGAAAACAGAATAACAGAGTTGGAAGGGACCTTGGAGGTCTTCTAGTCAAACCCCCTGCTTAGGCGGGAAACGCTACACCACTTCAGACAAATGGTGATTCAACATCTTCTTAAAAACTTCCAGTGTTGGAGCATTCACAACTTCTGGAGGCAAGTTGTTCCACTGATCAATTGTTCTAACTGTCAGGAAATTTCTCCTTAATTCTAAATTGCTTCTCTCCTTGATTACTTTCCACTCATTGCTTCTTGTGCTACCCTCAAGTGCTTTTGAGAATAATTTGATTCCCTCTTCTTTGTGACAGCCCCTGAGATAATGGAACACTGCTATCATGTCAACCCTAGTCCTTCTTTTCATTAAACTAGACATATCCTTTTCCTACAACTTTTCTTCATATGTTTTAGCCTCCAGTCCCCTAATCATCTTTGTTGCTCTTCTCTGCACACTTTCTAGAGTCTCCACATCTTTTTTACATTGTGGCAACCAAAACTGAATGCAATATTCCAAGTGTGGCTTTACCAAGGCATTATAAAGTGGTATTAACACTTCATATGATTTATTTATTTTATTTATTTATTTATTAGATTTGTATGCCGCCCCTCTCTGAAGACTCGGGGCGGCTAACAACAATGAAAAGACAATGAAAACTAATCTAATATTAAAAATAATCTTAAAAACCCCAATTTAAAGAACCACTCATACATACAAGCATACCATATATAAATTCTATAAGCCTAGGGGGAAGTGAAATTTCAATTCCCCCATGCCTGATGACAGAGGTGGGTTTTAAGGAGCTTGCGAAAGGCAAGGAGGGTGGGGCAACTCTGATCTCCAGGGGCAGCTGGTTCCAGAGGGTCGGGGCCGCCACAGAGAAGGCTCTTCTCCTGGGTTCCACCAAATGACATTGCTTAGTCGATGGGACCCGGAGAAGGCCAACACTGTGGGACCTAACTGGATTCGTGCGACAGAAGGCGGTCCCGGAGATATTCTGGTCCGATGCCATGAAGGGCTTTATAGGTCATAACCAACACTTTGAATTGTGACCGGAAATTGATCAGCAACCAATGCAGACTGCGGAGTGTTGGTGTAACATGGGCATATCTTGGGAAGCCCATGATTGCTCTCGCAGCTGCATTCTGCATGATCTGAAGTTTCCGAACACTTTTCAAAGGTAGCCCCATGTAGAGAGCATTACAGTAGTCGAACCTCGAGGTGATGATCTTGATTCTATCCCTCTGTTAATGCAGCCTGGAACTGTGCTGGCTTTTTTGGCAGCTGCTGCACACTGCTGGCTCATATTTAAATGTTTGTCCACTAGAACTCCAAGTTCCCTTCACAGTTACTACCGTTGAGCAAGGTACCACATATACTGTACCTGTGCAATCTTACTTTTAAATTGTCTCAGGGAAGCTTTGAATCATAAATTTACTGCATGGGCTCCAAATATGCTTTTTTAATTTAGATAGGTAACTACATTCTGTCCCTTGGACATAGTCAAAATAGTCAGTGAGTACCAATAACCCTTCTGTTTCCGGCATGGACATTTTCGGTGATTTGTCACTTAAACAGAAAGCAGAGATTCCACAGCAAATTAAGAGAAGTGTTGAATCCCTTGAAAACAAAGCCCTTCCATTTCCATAGCCAGAATAAGAATAAAATGCAGCGAGCTCTGAAGCTGGCTGCCTCCTCAACCCTCCAGCCCGACCCCCCACAGCTTCTGCCCAGTTTATTCATTTATTTTAGAAAACGCTTAGGACTTGATTTCTCTGTGCTTATGCGGAATCGTATTAAGGCAATATATAAATGATACAATCCAGACTGTTTTTAAAAATAAATAAATAAACAGCCCATCAGGGAAATGTTACACTGGGGCAAGGCTGTGTCCACAAACATTGGAATCTGTTGGAAAATAAATGAAGAGTTAAGCATCTTTCAGTAGAGCTTTGCAACAAACTGCAATGGTGTTGATTGTCTTTGTTTAGAGTTGTGCCTTTCCGTTTCAATTCTTCCTTCTTCTTTTTTTCCCCCTGCATTTCTTTTTCTTCCTTCCTGCGAGTTAGCATTTTATACATATGAAGTCATAATTGGGATATTTTTTCAGGAGGTTTCCATTTTGCTTTGGGGGTATGGGGGGGGTATGGAACAATGCTAGATACATTATTGTAAATCTTCAAACTAGTTTATCTTTCTTCCTCTGGGGAACAAATACTATTAGGGAAAACACTATCCAAAAGGAAAACCAAACACTATCTTCTCTTATTTAACTCAGAGCTAGACCTACACTATTGAGTAGTTTAACAGTGAGTTGGCATTTTATGCCATTGATTAGCTATAATGACATTCATTCCCTTTAAAACTTTCCCTTTATGTTAGAGGCAACTGCAAATCTTGCAAGTCTTTTGAGGTCTTTCTGACCGTGCCTTTAAGAGATTATAATATAATACAGCATAAGAGATTATGAAGCATTTAATGTAAGCTAAACTGCTTCAACCATTTTTAAAAGTATAGAAAGCTGAACGTCTTGCAGATGCCACACTATGTTATTGGCAGTAGCAGCCTGATTTTACTTCCTAAAAGAGATGGAATTAATAATAATAATAATAATAATAATAAGAAGAAGAAGAAGAAGAAGAAGAAGAAGAAGAAGAAGAAGAAAAAACAACAACAACAACATGGAGTGCTTGATTTTGATGTTTTTTAAAATGAGAATTTGCACGCATGTGCACAAACATCTCACACATTTTGTGACAAATAAAATATGCTTACAAATATATCTCCCACACAGCAACTAGCACAAAGCTCATACAAACATTTCATTAAATATGGACTTCAATCATTGTACATTTTAGAAAGGAACTTGCTCTCGAAAAAGATGTTCATATTTTCTTTTCAGTATTAAATAGTGGCTTAATCATTGGGGAATTTTAGATAGTCCTGTTTTATTGGGAATTAGTTATTCATGGAAATAAAAGCCAGGGGTTTTTTTTGAATACAGAATTTCACATTCGGAGGATCAGGGAATGTACCAGATATTCCTTGGAATCGCTTCCACATTTGATACTGTAATTTAAGTTCTATCGTGGTAATTTTGCACAGCTGCATCTCTACCTGCCATTTTCATCTTGGTTACTTTCAGAGAAATCTGCCTTGAATTATAGAACTGCTGGGCTGATAAAAGATCATTCAGATAAACAAACAAGGCTGAGTTCCTGTTGAGAAGAAAAATATAATTGTCTATTCCTTTCGTAAATCCATTTGCATGTAAAAATAAAGCCATTATAATTAAGGTAGTATGTCACTTGGACGCCATGTGTCAAAGACAATTTCATTTTGAAGAGTTCAGATCCTTTCTCACTGCGCTTGTGCCTCTCTCTGTCTTTCTTCCTCCACCCTTCCAAAAGAAAAAGCTGGTAACTCTGAAAAGCCAAACTTTATAGCCCAGATTTAGTCTGGACTTGAAGAAAAAGACATGAACAGTGCCAGTACAATGCTTAACAGATGATCTTGTTGGGCAAATACACATCTTTTGCATGTGTTCCCAGACTTTTTTATATTAAGGTTATTGGGACATATGGTAAATACCGGATTTCCCCCCACCCAACCCCACCCTGGTGGAACTTAAGATTTATAAGTGTCTTTGCCAGATGGACACCATCTTTCTTTGGATTTTGTGATGAAAGCATTTTTTAAAAACTTAACGGAACTTTTAGAATTCTTAAGCAATAAAAATATTTAGAGATGTTCAGTAAAGTAAATCATAGTAAGCCATGCAAGGAGTCTTCGGAGAGGGGCGGCATACAAATCCAAATAATAAATAAATAAATAAATAAAAATTACTAGGGTTTGTTTGTGTGTTTTGGGTTTTTGGGAGAAATTAAATTTGCACTCAGTTGTTTTCTCTGGTTCAATTGGGTATTTGCTTTGGTTATGTTCAGCTTCAGAAATGTAATAAAAAACAAAATGTCTACATAACTTTTTTTTAATATGCATTTAGAAAACAACTGATATTTTCAATGCAAAATTTTAATTAAAATAACAGAAACATGAGGAATATATTGTATGATTCGCTTTTTAACTTCCTAGGCCTCTAACCCAGTACATTTTTATTTTATTTTAAAAACCAATTGTGTTACTGACCAATTAAAAATTTGGTATTCTGCTTGATACAGAATAGCCTTGTATAAAAATCTTGAATGATTTTGAATTGCATTAGTTGGTACAACAGTGATTACATTATATGATTATACTAATTTTACTGCCAACAGATTTTGCTAGTATATTTTTGTTCATACTAAACAGTAAAAATAAAGGAAAAAGTCATGTTCTTTTCTCTAACTGGAATAAATAGAAAATATTATCGTACTTTACTAAAAGGAATATTGTTTTTAGAATAAGAAAATAAACACATGACAGAAGGTAGCTTACTCTCTGAAATCAAGTGTGATGAAAGGAGTATAAAGTTTAAAGAACACAATGCTGAGATGTGAAACTACTATAAATTTGACTGGATAATTGCATAATACCTCTTTCTCTCTCTCTTTCTTTCTTTCTCTCTCTCTCTCTCGCTCCCTCCCTTCTTCCTTCCCTCCCTCCCTCTTCCTTTCCTTCTTTCCCTCCCTCCTCTCGCCTCCCTCCCTCCCTGTCTCCCAGGGTGTGTGTGTGTGTGTGTTGTATCTTTCCAATAAATGTTTTAAATGATCTGAGAACAACATTTGTTTAATTCAGTTTTAACCAAAACCATGTGTGCAACACTAATCATTCAACAATGTACAACCAAATCAAATCATTCTTTGTCTTTTCTTAGACTAATAAAGGTAAACAGCTTTCTGTGATAAAAATCTCTATTCTTGAGTTTTAAATTTCTCCTTATTTACTTTCCAGTTCTTCACCTTTGAACAGTACAAAAAAATACTTGGAGATGTTTCTCTATCACCAGCTTTGGTAAGTAGTAGTTTGCCATTCAGAATATACAAATGCATATAATATACTGCATTGCATAGTATGTTGTTTTCAGTTGAGGTAAGACAGTAAAGACAGAAGAAAGCCAAAGTTAAAGTGAATGACATACCAGTGCTCTGGAAACTAATAACAAATTATTTATTCATATATAAACAGATTTGTATGTATATGACTCTAGCAGGCAGAGCTTGCATTGCAAAGATACAGTGCTGTTTTTGTCATTTTGATAGACACTTCCAATTTTTCATATGCCTCAGCAATGAAAAAAAGAGCAGTCTTTTTTTAAAAAAAAGTTTTTATTGAGTGTAAACATTAAAAAAGCCATTAAAATACAAAATACAAGTGGATATCAAACAAAACAAACAATACATGTACAAATACTCATATAAAACCTCCTAGGTACTTCTACAGTAAATTGTCTTAACATTAAATTTTCATTTATATATAAAACTTATAAACTGTATTTCCTTTACATTTTTTTCTATAAATCTATTAGTAATTATATCTATTATATACAAACTTATAGAGTCCTATAGTCATTTTTAAACTAAATATTAATATATACATTTATACATCTTTTTTTCTTTCTACTCTTCCTTTCCAAAATTCCAATCTTCAAAATATTCTGAGTCCTCTTTCTGGTTTAATTCTATCATCAATTTATCTGATTCTGCACATTCCAATTTTTTTTAAAAAAAATAATGATACTGTTGGATGGTATGTCAGTATGTTTCCAATTTTGTGCCAGGCATATTCTCACTGCTGTCAAAATATATACAGTAGTATAATATACCAATATTTCTTTTCTATTTTTTGATCCAATATCCCTATTAAGAAAATTTCAGGTTCCATATTAATTTTTTGTTCCGTTATTTCTTCGAGCCAGATGTGTATCTTTTTTAAAAAAAAATTAATTATTGGGCAGGTCCACCACATGTGATAAAGTGATAATTGTTTAATTATTTGTTCCTGAAGTTCCTTAGAGTATTTCTTTTGTTTGTTGTTAGGGGTATAAATAGTTACAAGTAATATTTTATTTTGATTTATTTGAATCTCTATAATAAGTGTTCTACCTTCTTTATATTTGTTTCGGCTATAAACAATTTTTAATGTATACTGCAACACCCCTTTTCTTTGAATCATTTAATGATGTGAACAATTTCCCTAGTTTTGAAGCTTCTGATAATTTACTATGTTCTTTTTTAACATGTACCTCATGTATATAAATTATATCTAAATTTTGTTTTTGGAATTTATTGAATGTTTGCCTTCTTTTAATCGGAGAATTTAACCCATTTATGTTAACTGATAGAATTTTAACCAAATTTTCCATTTTGCCATTTGGCTGTTGCTCTCATTAATCCTCCGCTTTGAGTCTCTATTTGGATCTTGTTTTGTTCTTTTTCTCTTTCTGGCTTCCCTTTTTCTTCTACACTTTGTTCCTCTTGGCCTTGCAATTCCATTTCTATACTGCTCTCACCTTGTTCTTAAGTACTGCTCAATGAATTGATTGGTTTTCTCTATTGTAATTATTTTTATCTATTTATCTTTTTACATAATAAGAAGTCTCTCCAGCACTAACCATCTAAATACAATTTCTTTTCTTATCAACTTGGTTGTGAGGCATAGTTCCCTCTAAGCTGAGCAGTGAGCAATTGCTCACTTAAAAATCATCATCAACTCAGAGTTTTCCAAACCTGCCCAGAAGCCGAGAGGGAAAGAGTGAGAGGGAAGGAGAGAGAGAGGAAGAGAGGAAGAGAGAGAAAAACAGATAGAAAAAAGAGAGGAAGGAAAAGAGAAAGAAAAAGAATGGGAGTAAGGAAGAGAGAAAGGAAATCAAAATCTAGTTTGAAACTAGCTCAACTATTTAAGTGGCATTTTGATATTGATAGAGTTGCCCTATTATGAGCTCACTGTTATAGACACACAGTACAGTATTTTATTTTGAAATTCTCTGAGGCAAAACAGGATGGGTTTTTTATTTATTTGTTTGTTTGTTTGTTTGTTCGTTTATTTATTTATTTATTTATTATTTCTGTGCCGCCCAGTCCCGAAGGGACTGCCGCTCAGGCACTATACTTTTCCGTCCACCCCCCCAAAAAATTAGAGGGAACACTGTTGTGAGGTATTAGAAATCTCTTCATTTCTCTCTAATTCTTCTTAGAATCTGTTATTTGTCCTGTCCTTGTGGCTTTGGAAATGTCTTCTCTCTCTCTCTCTATTTTTGTTTTTGTAAATTTGATGTGTATTTCCCTTGATAAACTGTGTTTCCTTATATAGTTAGTCTGAATTCTATATATCTCATCAATATTCACTTTTACTTCTTTATCCAGTTGGAGGGCTTCTGATATAATTTCAGCCAATGTTTAATTGTAATTGTTTATGTGAACAAAGAAAGCAAACCACAGTCCATGGGAAAAATGCGGCCTCCTGATCCATTAGTGCATCTCCAAAACCTCCTAAAATCATTCTGCTGAAATTTTGTAGAAAAGTTCAAATGAACAAGGAAAGGAGGGAAAAAGAAAAGAGAGAAGAGAAAAAGGAAGGAAAGGAAAGGAAAGAAAGAAAGGAAAGTGGAGGGGAAGGGGAAAGGAAAGGAATCAAGCCATAGCTATTCTGGTAAAACCTGCTTCAAGATATCATTAAATTATTTCTCTTCTGTATGTGACTCTTGCTTGGGCAATGAAAGTAAATCTGCTTTAAGATTTTTGGAAGTTGACTGCCCAGCCATCAATCCATGTAGATGACTCTTAAATTTTTAGCAAAATGCAGTTGAAAGGGACAATTAATCAATCCTGATTATCTGGAAAAAAATTTTTTTTTACTTAAATGGGTTAAGAAACTAGGCATAGTTTGCTGAATTTCTGGCTCTTTGAGTGGAAATTTTGTGACAAGCTTAAGAAGCATGTCATATACCTGCTTATCATATAAACTGGAAAACTACTGAAATGTACATTAACAGGCAATTGAAATGAAGGTTTTTACAAAATGGGCATGATTCACTTTTTTAACATATTGTGTTTAACTACTTTATTTGTTTGTTTGTTTGTTTGTTATTATTTATTATTTGTTTGTTTATTTCTTTATTTCTTTATTTGTTTATTTATTTAATATGCCGCTCTTCTGAAGACTCAGAGGAATATTACTGTTACATCACTGTAATTGTCTTTGACTCACGAAAGATTCCCTCGTGCTGCCTATATGGGACCTCCATATTTTCCAAGGAACATAAAGTAAATTATTACAGATTCTGCATATCTTTTTAACAGAGAAAAACAATAATTCATCTTGCAGATGTATATACTAGGATAAATTTCTCAGTATACTCGGAATAAATAATACAGGGGCTCATTGAGGTTCATAGAGTATAACACATTTAAAAAGCCATAGCAGAAGGAAATGGCAAGAGGTATTCTGTATGAAGAGTCTGGAAGAAAACAAAAGATATACATCCACGTCATGGAGAATCTCCACAAATCTCATACGCTTGATTGCTAAACAGAGTACAGAAGGGTTATACGGTCTGTCATACCCATCAATGAATGGTTTCAATTCCAACAGGCACTTACTGGATTAAGAATGCTTAATGCAAGGCATGTTCGACCTGTAATCCACATGCTGGATCTTCATATCTGAATGATCAGATTGCACAAAGAGTTCCAAAACCACTGTAGCATGAGCTTGGCCAATTTGCAATTATCATGCCTTATAAATTGGCTATGATACTGTAACCTGGGCAGAGGCAAAGTACACTTGTTTGGGTTCTGGGAAGCATGGAAAATTGAAAAATATACTATTGTCAACTTAGATGACATCATCATTTTCAACAGCACTTGGCAAGAACATCTAGCACACCTGCATAAAGTATTTAAATGTTTGCAAGGAAGATAACGGACTGCTGTAGGGCCCAACTCCTTATGAGCCCAACTGAAAATAAGATATCACAGTTTGAAAGTAGCTCAAGGAATCATTAGAACACAAACTGACAAGATGGAAGCCACTCACAAATCAGTTCAACCCAAAAACAAAACAGTAGTCTCAAATGATAATAGATTGGCATAGATGATTACATCTAAATTCAGAGTTGGGTTGCTACCGATATGATAGGCGACTGCACACTGGTAGCGGCCGTCAAATTGCACACAACCACTCCGGTGCCAGTCCTTCAGGCGCCGCCATCTTTTTTCTTTAATTTTTGCTATTTTTTGCTTCCTGCGCATGCACAGAAGCAAAATCTTGTGAGGGAACATGTGTTTGTGTGAGAGTTTCACGACTTTTGCTTCCGCACACAGGCAAAAGTAAAAAACCACCAAAATCTCACGCTTGCATGCGTTCCCTCATGAGATTTTGGTGTGTTTTTGTTTCCTGCATATCTGCGGAAGCAAAATCAGGAGTGCACACGCTTAGCGCATGCACACGCAACACTCCCCATGCTGCGCCCACAGCACACCAATAATAGCAGACAAGAGGTATCTGCCCCTGTCTAAGTTGTCATAAATTGTTGCTCCTTTAACTGAACTCATTCCGAGAATAACCCTACTAAACCTCTTGATCCAGTTTGGACCAGTTCTATGGAACTGGGAGAAACCCACCTCTGGGTCTGGGTCACTGGAACTGGCAGTGACCCAGGCCTGCCACGGCCCAAATCAGATCTCTTAGCAGTACCATAGGCTCCGCCATTTTACTTTTTTGAAAAGGCAGGGAGAAGTCTCCGTGGGGCCTCTCAAGAAATCTCCTGGGAGGAAACAGGGCTGGAAAAGGCAGGGAGAAACCTCTACATCTATGGGGCCTCTCTAGGAATCTCCTAGGAGGAAACAGGGCCTCCACCCTCCCTGTGGTTCCCCAATCGCATGCATTATTTGCTTTTACATTGATTCCTATGGGAAAAATTGCTGCTTCTTACAAACTTTTCTACTTAAGACCCTGGTCACGGAACGAATTAAGTTCGTAAGTAGAAGTACCACTGTATTTCTTAAACTGAACATCTGACTCAGTGTTACTGAGTCAATTATGTCTTTGGTTGTGCAGTTTGTCCTGGAGAACTTACTTAAATGAATTGTTTCAATTAATTGGGAATATAGCAACATTGTACTGTACATTTTTGGCATTCAAAGTATTGAGTTATCTCTTTGTTTTATATACTTTCTGTAAGTGATATATTTCTGTGAATACCCGATGTACATAATAATGGGTAAAGTATTCCTGATGCAGCAGGGTTTTCTTCCTAAATAGGAAGTGGATGATATGCTTTTCCCCATATGTATTTCTTAAACAGTCACAAAGCTTTCTTTCCAGCTAAAGGAAATGCATTGTTGATAGGACTTTGACATTTTATTTTGAATATTTGGAATGCGGTTTGTGGCTTTTGTGATTTTTTTTCGGCATGAACTGTCAACATCTAATCAAGGACGAAAGCTGTTTAGGAATGGCATACTCCTGCAGAAGAATTGGTCTCTCCACTTTCATCATATTAGTCAGCTTAATGCTCAGTTTTACAAAGTGATGTACTGTATAGAGATGTTTTACCATAGCACATGAAAACTGATTGATTTAACTCTTTTAGACGTTTGCCGTTGCGGGCTTGGGATCCGGGCTAACAGAAGCAGTTGTGGTTAACCCTTTTGAAGTAGTCAAGGTTAGCCTCCAGGCGAATCGGGATGCTTTCAAAGAGGTACAGTAACTGGAATGTGTTTTTTTTTAAATATGGTGGGGAATGGGACTGCTGAATTGTATGTATATATCTTCATTAAGCTCTGGGGAGAGGGGATTTCTTGAGTTGGTTAAAAATAAGTGGTGATCCCAGGGTAAGTGTTGTCCCATCAAAATACATGACAAATCAAATACAATATATGATAAAATAAACTGGGTGGGAGGGGAAAGGGGGATTTTTAGGAATGAATCCCAAATAATTTAAGATTATGTTTTGCTATAATTTTTTTTAAAAATGCATTTCAGATTCTCTCAAAAGAGGGACCAGGAGGAAAGCATGGAAAAGGAGGGAAATGCTTTTTTCCCCTCCTAACTTATCTTGCTAAGTCCTTGTTGTACTTTAGCGAAGTATATGATAAAATAAACTGGAGGGGAGGAGAGAGGCTTCAAAATTTTGTGATGGAGTTTCTAAAAACCTCTCAGTATAATAAAAAATGAAAATATTGGAAAGAAGAGTTAGAAGTTTAATTGTATTAGCCTGAGTAAACTATCATATTTCTTGGGCAATAGGTGATGTTCGATATCTATGAGAATCGGGGGGGAGACACCTATGGGAATCGAGGGAGGATGGGACTCTGTCATGTAACCCATTCGTGGATATGAGTGTGTGAAATCATTGAAGAGATTGCCTCTGCTGGCCAGTTCCCCTGATTCATTAACATCTGTAGATATAATGAACAAATGTACGTTCGGAGGGGGCATCTGTATGCCAGATGTAATAATAATAATAATATAATAATAATAATAATAATTTATTAGATTTGTATGCCACCCCCCTCCAAAGACTTGGGGCAGCTCACAACAGTAATAAAAACAGTATAACAATGGGACAAATCTAATAATAAAAATATATAAAAACCCCAATAATTAAAAACCATACAGCACATACACACCAAACATGAAATATAAAAAGTCTGGGGGAGATGTCTTAGTTCCCCCATGCCTTGCGATATAGGTGGGTCTTGAGTAACTTGCGAAAGACAAGGAGGGTGGGGGCTGTTCTAATCTCCGGGGGGGGTTGATTCCAGAGGGCCGGGGCCACCACAGAGAAGGCTCTTCTCCTGGGGCCCGCCAAACGACATTTTTTGGTCGATGGGACCCGGAGAAGGCCAACTCTGTGGGACCTTATTGGCCGCTGGGATTCGTGCGGTAGAAGGCGGTTCTAGAGGTATTCTGATCCAATGCCATGTAGGGCTTTAAAGGTCATTACCAACACTAATAAATAATAATACAACAATAATAAATTCTTATATGCTTAATAAGAATAGTTTCTATACTTGTACTGTTTTATTCTTATTTGTGGCCACCCAACATAAGTAGAACCAAACATACATGGTTGATTTATCTCTGCACATATTCACCCCATCAAATTTATCCAATAATTGATCAGTAAACTTGGGGGGAAAGCCTTCTATTTTTTTCAACCCTGTATGCGTGATCACACATAACAATAATTTAGTAATTATATATTTAAGCACTAGACTAAACAGAGAGGTAGTTTGGTGTAGCAGTTATGGCACCAGGCTAGAGACTAGGAAACTCTGTGGGTTCTAGTCCTGGTTAGGAACAAAAAACCAGTTGGCTGAGCTGGAACCAGTCACTCTCGCTCTCTAAATAAACCATTAGGAAGCTGACAATAGCAAACCACTTCTGAAATCTTCCCAAGAAAACTGCAGGGACATCTCTGGGCAATTACCAAGTGTCAATGATGATTGTGAGAAAAGTACCATTTTAAAATAAGACCAATTAAACAGATTTGAAATGCGCTTTCTATATGTATTTAAAAGCCTGGGAATTCTCAGTTGAGATTATAGTCAGTCAGTCAGTCAGTCAGTCAGTCAGCCTCTTTGAGCAATAAATATGTCTTCTCACAAGCTACTGTTAAGTTTCCTGAATTTTAAATATAAAGCTACATGACATAATAAGGAGGGTGAAGGCTTTGTTCCATCCTCTTCCGCCTACAATTCTTATTTAGTAAAAAAAAAATTCAGATATTTCGTTTGTCCATCAATGTTTTCCTCATCTAAACCATATATAAATATTTTAATTTTATTTTTTCAGATACTGTTCTAATATTGTTTGAAGGTCAAGTTTGCCATATCTATGAGTGATACTCACTTTGGGATGAAATGCCCCTTTGGCATGACTACCTTCAGAAATGAGATTTCCCTCCTTACTCTTACAATAGAGGAGATAATTAAGTGCCCTCTCTAGTCCATTTTCACTCTTGCAGATGGGACCAGGCATGGGACCAGAATACCTCCGAGACTGCCTTCTGCCGCATGAATCCCAGCAACTGGTCAGGTCCCAGAGAGTCGGCCTTCTCCAGGTTCCATCAATTAGACAATGTCATTTGGTGGGACCTAGGGGGAGAGCCTTCTTTGTGGGGGCCCCGGCCCTCTGAAATCAGCTCCGCACGGATATTCGTACTGCCCCCACCCACCTCATCTTACGGAAGAGTCTGAAGACTCATTTATTCCTCCAGGCCTGGGGCCATTAGATTATTGTCCCATGGCCAATGAATGTGATGAGAGAATGTTGAATGAATGGAATGATTGTTTTTTTTATGCTTTTTTGGAGTTTTAGATTTTTAATTAATTGGATTCAAGATACAGTGGTACCTCAAGATACGAACCCCTCGTCTTACGAACAACTCGTGATACGAACCCGGGGTTCAGAAAAAATTTGCCTCTTCTTACGAACTTTTTTCGAGTTACGAACCGGCATTCGGAGACTGCTGGGAAGCCGCGCGGCTGTTTTAAAAGGTGACAGCCGGGCGGCGGGGCTTCCCAGAAGCCTCCCGAACGCCGGTTCGTAACTCGAACAAAGTTCGTAAGAAGAGGCAAAATTTTTCTGAACCCCGGGTTCAGTTCGGGAGGTTGCTGGGAAGCCCCCCAGCCCGGCTGTCACCTTTTAAAACAGTCGCGCCGCTTCCCAGCTGTCTCCCGAAGCCGAACGCGAAAGTTCGGCTTTGGCGTTTGGCTTCAGGAGACAGCTGGGAAGCGGCGCGGCTGTTTTAAAAGGTCGCAGCCGGCCTGGGGGGCTTCCCAGCACCCCCCCGAACCCTGAACCCGGGTTCGGGGGGGTTCTGGGAAGCCCCCCAGGCTGGCTGCGACCTTTTAAAAGAGCCGCGCCGCTTCCCATCTGTCTCCTGAAGCCGAACGGCAAAGCCAAACTTCCGCGTTCGGCTTCAGGAGACAGCTGGGAAGCGGCACGGCTGTTTTAAAATGTCGCAGCCGGCCTGGGGGGCCTCCCAGCACCCCCCAAACTCGGGTTCAGGGGGATGCTGGGAAGCCCCCCAGGCCGGCTGTCACCTTTTAAAACAGCCGCGCGGCTTCCCAGCAGTCGCCGAAAGCCGGTTTTTTGCGGGGGTTTTTTTGGTTGCACGGATTAATTGACTTTACATTGTTTCCTATGGGAAACAATGTTTCGTCTTACGAACCTTTCGTCTTACGAACCTCCTCCTTGCACCAATTAAGTTCGTATCATGAGGTATTACTGTATTGTATATTGTTTATTATATGTTGTGAGCCATATAGGAAATCCATATAGAAATTAAATAAACAAACAAACAAAACAAAAATAAGTAAGTAAATAAGTAAGTAAGTAAATAAATAAATAAATAAATAAATAAATAAATAAAAGTTGTACTTCCAAAGCTATTCAGAAGTATTCCCAGCACAAGTCCCACAATTTTCTACCAAACTTAATTATTAAAAATATACTCTATTTGGGGTTGCAGATTTAAGCTACAATATAATACAGTGACACATGCCAAGGTGACATATTGAAATAGTTGCAAAGATCTTTTCACCTCAGAAGTTCTGCAAGTGCATTTATGATTTAGGAACATTCAGAAACTCACAGGGGAAACTTCACAACCCTCTTCTGAAACTTAATAATTCTGCTGTTCTTCATGATTTCTCTACAGGGTTCTTAAGTAAATAAACATGGTGTTTGACTTCAAATGCAATAGAAATGAATCTCTCTGTGAACAATACGTCTTGACATGTTTGAATATGTTCAAGAATTTTCTAAAGAAAAGGAAAGAGAGATAAGTGGTAGAAAATCCTTTCCTAATTTTTTTAATTTAAAAAGTGCGAGCACAGTTTATCGAAGGTCATGGTAATTGGCAAGGTAGTTTTGCTGGCTTAAATTTTACAAAATTCACTTAATAAGAATATGTAATTTAATAAAAAGTAATCCACAAATGCATTGACAAGCAAAATGATGAATATACTAAGGGTCATTTTTTTTTTCTCTTGCTGAACTCAGAAAAATGAATAGTACAATCCGGACTAGATTAAAATTTGTCAGTAGGGTCCTCCGTTAAGTTCATAATTAAATTAGTACCAAAAACTCAAATTTATTGTTTTCTGATTCATATGTTTCAAGATGTGCTAAATGCTTAAGTGTACTTTCTCTAGCAATTCTCCGCAACACTTAAATATGATCATAGCAATATAATTTGTATGCCGCCTCGGGTTTTCGGAGAGGGGCGACATACAAATCTAATAAATTATTATTATTATTATTATTATTATTATTATTATTATTATTATTATTATCATCATCATCATCATCATCATCATCACCATCATCATCATATTTATTTATTTGTTTATTTGTTTATTTATTTATTTATTTATTTATTAAATTTGTATGATGCCCCTCTCCGTAGACTTGGGGCGGCTCACAGCAGTGATAGAAACAATGTACAATACAAATCTAATAATACGAAGTTAAAAACCCATAATTTAAAAAACATGCACACAACACACCATACATAAATTATATAGGCCTGGGGAAGATATTTCAATTCCTCCATGCCTGACAGCAGAGGTGGGTTTTGAGAAGTTTACGAAAGGCAAGGAGGGTGGGGGCAATTCTGATCTCTGGGGGGAGTTGGTTCCAGAGGGCCGGGGCCGCCACAGAGAAGGCTCTTCCCCTGGGTCCCGCCAAATGACATTGTTTAGTCGACGGGACCCGGAGAAGGCCAACTCTGTGGGACCTAATCGGTTGCTGGGATTCATGCAGCAGAAGGTGGTCCCAGAGATATTCTGGTCCGATGCCATGAAGGGCTTTATAGGTCATAACCAACACTTTGAATTGTGACCGGAAATTGATAGGCAACCAATGCAGACTGCGGATCATTATCATTATCATTAGCATTATTATTATTGCTATAATGGGACTATGTGAATTCCTCTAGAGCCGTGATGGCAGAGTGATCAAAGTGGCCAAAGTGTGACCGAAGTGGCACGTGGAGTCATGTTGCCTGGCACGCACAGCATCACCCATTTCTGTTCTGGGTTTCTGGTGCACCTGCACACACAATGATCAGCTGGCCTTTGTGCAAATGACAGTGCTAGAAACCAGAAGAGCTGATCTTCCATTTTCCGTTATGAGTATGCGCGCCAATCAGCTGATCAGTGTATGCTCATGCGTGGCAGGAACTGGAAGACTTGCTGACCAGAGGTTCATTTTCCAGTGCATGCATGCATGCTCCCTGGGCAGCTCCTCTTCCTGGTTGCAGCTCAGACGAGCATGCGAAATGCTCTCTTTTCAGCACTTGGTACCCCACGCGCTCTCTTTTGCCATCACTGCTCTAGAAGTTCAAAACAATATACTACAAATGGGATTCCCTCTTTCAAATGGATAACTTAGAGTCTCCCTCAAACTTAGTTTGACTCCTCATAACTACATAAAGACATCCTTGTAGTTCTCCTGACAGTAGAACCGCCATGACCTTCCATTACTACCTCCTGTGGTGCATTTTTTACTTCTCAATTTGATCTACAACCTTAGTATTCCATGATAATCATCTATCCAGTGGAACGAATCTGATCCTTCATAGCTTTTTCAAAATCAGCCAAAATTAGCAGGATGCTGCCAGTTGCTGTCACTCTTTGAAACAGAGATAGCTTGAATTGAGAGTTTCTGGTTTAAATTCATGGCTCAACTAATGGTGAGCTTCCATAACTAAATCAAAATGTCCTCTCTCTGGGTCTAGTCAACAGGATATTAACTTCTTTACACTTTTTTTTACCAGTTCAAGTTATAAATACCTGGCAAATGTATTTAAATAAAAATGAAGCAATAGATTAAAAGAATATCCAACCTATCTGTCACCTGAATAAGCAGAAACCAGATGACTTTGATACGGCAAGATTCATTGGGGTGATTTATTTCAATATGACATTTTAATGACATTTTGTCATTAAACAAATGAATACATGATGACATTAGCATCGTTTAAAGAGGTGTAGTCAAAATGGTCTTTATTTCCCTGTACAAGCATCATTGTGACAATCATGTTTTGCCTTTCTAATTAAATATTTGATTACACAAATATAACTTTAGTGAACAACAAAACTAAGCAAATAAATAGAGAAAAATATTTAATTTGGGGCTAGACAATTATAAAAAAAAATCTTCCACACCAATCCATTGGCTTGAGTTGGAAGTTTGAAAGCTTAAGGACCTAGATACTCTATCAGTATGATGTATAAGCTTCCTTGCTGGGGAAATACAGGAAAGAATATGCAGGCAGCCATATGTGGACTTCAGAAGTAGGTTCCTCCTGATTTTTGCCAGTTCTTTTAGAACTGGTAACTTGGTAGCTTGGGTTGCTAGAACCGGCAGTGACCCGGGCCTACCATGCCCCTGAGCCTGTTCTCCCTATGGTGCCACCATCTTGTTTTTAACTTCTGAGCATGTGCAGAAGTTTTTTTAAAGTACTGTGCATGCACGCATGACACGTGCACCCACGCAGCTCACCCTTGAGCAAACCGGCAGATGGGGAAGCCAGAACCCACCCCTGGTGGACTTGCAAAGTAGTCTCTAGATTAGATGGCCCAACTTGCACAGCAAGTTATATATGCCCACTTGGAGTAAACCTGGACTTGGACATGCATGAGGCATTAGCCAAAATATGCCCCAACTCAGCTTTATTGTTTTTATTGTTAGCAGGAATGCTACATGGAGCACAGGTGCAACTGGGTTTGAATGCATGCTGAACCTTTTTCCAAAAGGCAACTGGACTTTTTTTTGTTTTTGTTTTTCCTTTGAAAATGTTTTTGTTTCTCATCCAAGAAGCTTCTTCAGTTCTTGGATGAGAAACAAAAATGTTTTCAAAGGGAAAAAACAAAGCCCAGCTTCCTTTGCCAATTGGAACATACAAGGAATAAAACAAGGAATAAATGGTGAATAGGATAGGTTAAAGAAGGATATGAATGAAAGTCCCATAGATAATTTGCCTGGCTGTGAAATTAAGAGAAAGGGAAGTATCTACATGAAAGTAATCTTGCTTTGTCTAATATACAGGGAAGTAAAGGTATAGGTTTTAATGAAAAGCTGACGTGCACATTGGATTATTTTGGATATACATGAAATCAGAATCCACTGACTCATAATATTCAATGTTACAGTCTTCTAAAGGTTACTAAAAGAACAAAAGATGAAGTTGGTAGAAACTGCAAGGTCTGGATAAATTATATCAAGGAGGAAAAATGTTAGGAATTCAAAATGAAAAAATTTAAATTAGAAAGTAAGGGGAAAAAAGATGGAACACTTCAGAAACCCACAAATGAATGAGGATAATTGAACAGAACTTCTTAGTAAAAGTTGTATTTGTTTTACATACATAGTGTAAGCATAAATCTATTTATATGTACATAGGAAAAGAATGAATAAAAAACATAATTGATTTCATTGCTCATGAGAAAAAATTAAAAATAATGAGTGAAAGATACAAGACTCTACTAAGACTGGAGAGATCCAAATTCAAGTCTGTTCCTAGCCAAGGAAACTCACTTGAGTGATTTAAGCCAGTTATGCAAACTATTGAAATATTTATAGAGTGGTTTTGTCTTTTGCTTTATTTCTATAGCAACCGTCCACCTTTGCTAAAGCTCGCCAAATTATTCAGGCCAATGGGTGGGGTCTGAGTGGACTCAACAAAGGCCTGTCTGCTACTTTGGGACGACATGGAGTTTTTAATATGATCTATTTTGGATTCTACTTCAATGTGAAAAACATCATTCCTGCCAATAAGGTATGTATATTATTTTAAAAAATTTTCCTGATCTATCTAAGATACAGATAGTTTTCAATTTTTTTTAAACAGTTGAAAAAGCTGAGAATGCTACAGGTGAGATCCAAATCTTTCCATAACTTCCATTTTTCCAAAGCTGGAAACCTATGGACCTTCCAAAGGGAACAATAGTGGTCCCATGTCTTACATTTAGACCCAAGATCCCGGTGACTGACTCTTCCCCCAGGCCCTGGACCAAGAAGTGATTTGAATCCACTGTTTAAACTGATATTTTAGCCCCAACATGATCATTTATTACTTATTCTCGTACTGGCTGTTATTACTTCTTTTAACTTCCTGTAAACCTCCCAAGGACATCAGCAAGTGAGCAGGCTTGAAAATTAAAATTATAATGATAGCTAACATAAAACAAACATGTTGAAGACATTTAGTTGGCTATACTTGGAAGTACAGTGTTGATGTAAGAGGGCAAATGGCTTTTCTTAAGGCTACAGAGTGCATATGTGACAGAGGTGGACTTTTTAAAAACTGCACTATAGTATTTTTATTTTATTTTTATTTATTCTATTTTTATGCCACCCTTCTCCTTAGACTCAGGGAAGCTTACAACATGTTAGCAATAGCACTTTTTAATAGAGCCAGCATATTGCCCCCACAATCCGGGTCCTCATTTTTACCCACCTCGGAAGGATGGAAGGATGCGTCAACCTTGAGCCGGTGATGAAATTTAAACCGCTGACCTACAGATGTACAGTTAGCTTCAATGGCCTGCAGTACAGAACTCTACCTGCTGCGCCACTTACATAAGATAAGTTAACGTACCTGTGAACAAATGGATTTCATCGGAGGCACAAATGAGTACATCAAACAAATGTTACCTAATGTTCGAACTCCAAAACTTGGCCCTTTAACCTGTAACTGCATTGTGTTATATTTATTTATTTTTTTGTTTTATTTGACTTCCGTACCGCCCAATCGAATGGGACTATGTCTACCAGAATAATTAAACTGTTGCTATGTTCACAAAGGAACATAAACAGGCGGAGGTAGGACCTCCGTATAGGAAGAGTTCGAAAGTAGGTAGTATATGTGAATCTTAAAAACTAGATTTGCATTGAAACTATGTCACCATGAGACAGGGCATTAAAACTTGAGTCCTGGAAATACAAATTCCAGTACTGATGATCCAATTGTATGTTTCTTTGAGACATTTCCAAGCCCAAAAGTTACTAATACCATTTGTATGATATGAAAATTATATTTGGTTTGAACTTCAAGGATTGTCATGTATTTGTTCAGCTTTTGAGAATTGAGAAGCACATCAAATCTGGCATCCTCCTCTATGAAGCTGCTCTAAGATTTTTCTTTTGTTTGGTGCCCTGCGGTTACTATGGACTGCAACTGTCATCAGCTGCAATAAATATGGGCAATGTGAGGGCAATGTGACTAGAAAGTCTATCCATCTGGCAAGGCTGGGAAAGATTGCATTGAAGGACCTTCATTCAGCAAATTGCCCCATACATTTGTAAGACATGTAGGGCCTTTTCGGTACTTGCATGGCACAAAATGGAAAAAGAATTTTTTAAAGTTGTATAATAGGCTCCACAGGAAATTTAGCATAACAGAATTCACTTTAAGTTTCCAGTATTCACACACTTGAGATGAAAACTTTTATTAATTTTACTCTCACTAAACTAATGTAGGTAGGAAGATGTATTCCAGCGGCCAGTTAGGTCCCACAGAGTCGGCCTTCTCCAAGTCCCATCGGCCAGAAAATGTTGACTGGTGGGGCCTAGGGGAAGAGCCTTCTCTGTGGCAGCCCCGGCCCTCAGGAACAAACTCCAGAGATACGTACCGTCCCCTCCCTCCTGGTCTTTCGCAAAGCCTTAAAAACCTACCTTTGCCAGCAGGCATTGGGGGCCGTGAGTGATGAGACTATATCCGGCCGATATGATATATGATTGGATTGGATGAATGTATGTGAGTGTTCATGGGGGTTTTAAAAAATATTCTTAGCAAATTTTCATATTTTAGAGATATTATATTTCTTATATATTGCTATATTAATGTTGTATGCCACCCTGAGTCGCCTCGAGAAGGGTGGCATAAAAATCAAATCAAATCAATCAATCAATCAATCAATAAAATCTGAGAAAGCATGAAATGTTGAATTGGGTCAGCACATGCAAAAAGTTGTGGTTTCAAGATTGGCTTTATGGTACAGCTAGTTTCTGAATTTTTCAAAGCAGGGCAAAATTGTGGTCTTTGGACAAAATGTTTTGTACATTCTTCAGCCAATTAGCTTTGTGAATTACTACTGTTCTTGATAAAAGAAGGGCATAGAAATCTGCCCTGCAATTCTGCCCTTGCTGGATTGTTAATAGCAGGAAACCAGGCCTCCTTGCTACAGTTTAGCTACTCGCAAAGCTAAATGTTTTTTTTTTTTTAAACCCGGAGGAGGAAGGCAGCAGACTGAGATTAGCCTTTATTTAATTTAGCATTTGGGGGTCCAATGCACAAGTAGGCTTCATGGTGGAAGTGGCTGTCATTTGTAAAATATTCTGGCCAATTAGCTAATAGTGTGCTTAGATTTCTCCCGTTTTGATACAGTAATACTAAGTACATTGTGAAGCCCAATTATACAAATCATCCCCATATGCCGTACTGGTCTTGCTTTTATGAACTGTGTTTATAAATCCTGTGTGAGGAAATGTGTACTCCAGCAATTTAGACCATGTGTAAAAACATAGCCAATCGAATTGTCAGGAAAAGGAGCCCTGGCATTGGAAGTCCTAATGCGTTCCACTAGAATAGCAGGAGTGCAAGTTTTCTGATTAAATGCATATTATTTCATAGTCTTTAAGCAATTGAGGTGCTTCTGTTCTGATTTTAACTTGGTTCATTTTATATCAGTCATTCACTACCCCCAACCCATCATTTTTTCTGCCTCGTCTCTCAGCTATTTTGTTGTTTTGATTGTTTGTTTATCCAGGATCCAACATTGGAGTTTCTCAGAAAATTTGGAATTGGGCTAGCCTCAGGAACAATAGCCTCAATTATTAACATCCCTTTTGATGTTGCAAAGAGTAGGATTCAAGGACCGCAGCCTGTGCCCGGAGAAATCAAGTACAGGACCTGTTTTAAAACGATGGCAACTGTTTATAAAGAAGAAGGGTAAAGTATTCATTTCAGTAGTAAATATCTAGAACTCTGACTTGTTCATAAGATCATATTGCAGATCCGCAACGTGCAACATTGCAGTTTTCATCAGGTCCTTAAAAATCTCTCTGCATAGAATTTGTATATTTGTATTGTATATCAAATATCAGACCAGAATATCTCCGGGACCGCCTTCTGCCGCACGAATCCCAGTGACCAGTTAGGTCTCACAGAGTTGGCCTTCTCCTGATCCCATCGACTAAACAATGTAATCTGGCAGGACCCTTCTCTGTGGCGGCCCCGACCCTCTGGAACCAACTCCCCCCAGAGATTAGGATTGCCCCCACCCTCCTTGCCTTTCATAAACTCCTCAAAACCCACCTCTGCCATCAGGCATGGGGGAATTGAGACTTCTCCCCCAGGCCTATATAGTTTATGCATGGTATGTTTGTGTGTATGTCTTGCTTTTTAAATAAGGGTTTTTTGGATATTTTAAATATTAGATTTGTTATACATTGTTTTTATTATTGCTGTAACACACACCCCTCCGAGTCTACGGAGAGGGGCAGCATACAAATCTAATTAATAATAATAATAATAATAATAATAATAATAAATATTTTCAAAGCTTCACAATTAACGAATCCTCAGAGAGGGGCGGCATACAAATCCAATAAAATAAATAAATAAAATAAATAAATTCCAAATGCACATATGAAATTAAAAGAGAATTCTTCTTTAGCCTGAGTTTTCTGAATTTCAATTTAACAAATTTCTTATTATATTGTTCTGAAAAGACTCCAGTGTTCTACACCAGGCCATTCAATTTATGCACCTTAATGTCAATTGATGTATTGGGGCAAGAGTGGGCTTCCCTCCCCCAACATCAAGGTAGCCTCCTATATTTAATTGTTTCAATTGTAAATACTAAAAACATTCTGCTTGCCCAAATTGAGATTGAGGAAAGACAGCTTGTCAATATCTTTCAAAATGGAGAAAAGCATACAGAGATTTATGCAAATTCTCTTTGAAAGGGGGTTAGTGGAGGCCAAAATACAACAGTGTTTGGTTTTAAGCAGACCTAGAGGTCACAATGAAAACTGTCGGTTGATGAGATCTCGATTATTTCTGGGTGCAAATTATACAGAATGAATAGAAAAAGCTCTTTCATATATCATAAAGGGTTTTGCATGAGACTTCAGAAGAATCAAAGTCATCCTAGGAACGACGTCAGAGAGTGCCACACTTCCTCCCATGTTTCTAACTTTCTGCAATTTTTTAATAAGTATTCTATCCTAGCCTGTAGAGCAGTGATGGCGAACATTTTTGGCTCGGGTGCCAAAAGGATGTGCACGCATGTGATAGTGTGAGCTTGCATGCCCACACTCATACTGCAGTGCCCTTCCCCTGTGCATGCGCACAACTCCCGCACTTTCCCCCCCACATGCAAACAATCTCCCACACTGTCCTCCCCTTACTTGTTGTGGTTAGCTCTGGCCCAGCTCCTGCCCCAAGGAATGTGCAGGTGGATGTGGGGAAGTCTCCTCTGACCAAGGAAGCCTGAGTGACAGGGAGGAGAAGAGTTTGGCAGACAGTCCAACTCTGGATTCTGAACAAGAATTAATGACACATCCACACATGCGTAGAGTGGTGCATAGGAAGCAACAACTAAAGGATTATTACAAGAGAAAATGAGGCCACCTGTGGTTGGGTGGGGCTGTTGTAATTAGTGCTGCTGCTATAAATAGCAGCATGTGGGTTTGGCCGTTGTGAAGAATTATCTGATCGTTGTGTTTCATGAATGTCTTGCTGACTCCGGCTTTGTTTGTTGACTTTTCACCACTTTGAAACCAAAGCAGAGCAAAGTGTGTTTCACTTCATGGAAGAAGGGCTGTGACTTTCTTCACAGCTGCAAGCTACGTACTTACGAACTGATAAGGGACTTGTACAAACTACCAGGTTGTTTTGGGACGAGTGCTCTTTGCAATACAAAAAGAGTGCTTAGTTTATTTTGAATTTTGTGATAAAGAACATTGTTTTGAATTTTCAAACATGTGTGTGAAATTTGTACCTTTGAATTTTTGGGAGGCTCCTATCAGAGAGTCTGGCAGAACATTACTGAAGCCTCTGGGCTTACAGAGGCCCATTGGGCTGTTTTTCACCCTTCCCAGCATTCCTGAAGCCTGGAGAGAGCAAAAATGGCTGAAAAGAAGTCCAAAAATCAGTTGGCTATGTGCTGGAACTGACATAGGGCAGCGGCTCACATGACCTCAGATATTTATAATTTTATTTATTTATTTGTTTGTTTTGTCAAGTACATATTGGAGGTATGTAAAGATATAATAATATTCATATACCTGATATTAGTAAGAAGAAAATAAAAAGAAAAAAATAAGAAGAAACATTAGATATGATAATATTTATATGCCTGGTACTAGTAAAAAATAAAAGAAACATTAGGACAGGGGACAGAAGGCACACTGGTGCCACCTCTGGCCCCATGCCATAGATTTGCCATCACCGCTATAGAGGAATGAGAATGCAACATCTGCTTGTTATACAGTTAATCAGGGACATGATATTAATGAATTCAGGGCATCAATATAGCACCAGGATTCCAAACTTCGTGTATGCAAATAGTCTTAAAGTGAGAACTCAATCACAACATAGCTAAAGGAGAGCCATTAGAATTGTACAGGTTTGTACAACTGTAATGCTTTCAACCTTGCATGAAGACACTATTCCCTAAAATAAAGTATCTGTTGTTTTTTCAAAGAAGTATATATGCCAGCTAAGTTCAAGTTTTGGTGCAAGCAGACTGATGGGCTGTTAAGAAAACCCGATCGAGAGAGCATGGTCAACGCTGCGGTGAGATGGCTTCTCCTTCACCCTCGCAGGGGGATGCCGAATCCCTGTTGTTGGGAGGTGCTGATTCCTGTCAGATCACCCCAAAACCTCCCTGGAGTAGGGGTGAAAAAAGGGTCTTTGTCTCCTGTCGTTTTGGGGGCTGGCACGCCCCGCAACAGATAGAGCTGCGACGTCAATCGGCATTGGGTGAAACGACTACTTGCTGGGAAGATAGGATTTGAAGCGTCAGAGTCATATGGAAGGAGAAGAAACATAAGCTTTTGTGCTGGAGGTTGAGAAGAATAAAAGCCTGTTGGAAAGGGTGAGCGATTTTGCCAGAGGGGATCTTGATTTGGCTTTTTAAAAAATCTCTTTGTTTCAGAAGTTGGGCGGAAGTGGAAATGGCTGTGGCTCTACTATTTTTGGACATATTATTCGACACTTAAATGAACTTTAAAATTTATTTAAAAACCCAAGAACTTTACAAATTGTTTTTATCTGTGGAAGTTGGAAACAGAAGACTGGATTTTCAGAATTAGCATAATTTAAATCTCAAAGTGATTATAGAAGCCAGAATTGAAGAACTGGGAGTAACCGTGATTGCATATTGATAACATCTGCTGATGAAGTTGAGGCAATATTTGTTTGGACTTGTTGTTCACTGAATTTGTCCTTGATGCAATGAGGCTGGGCAGATTGTTTTCCTGTTATAAGTGATAAAGAGGAACTGAAAAACAAATAGAAAGAGAACATCTTGGGCTTGACCTTTATTTGAACTCGGAAAGGGTGAGAAGGAAAGAAGGATATAATCTGTTTTTTGAAAAATTTGGCTTCTGGATGTTATAAAGGTTAATTGGATATTTTGATAAAACTTTTTGATACATTAACTTTGCAAAAGATGGAAGACATAGAGATTTGTTCAAGGATATACTTAAAGAGATCCAGGAATGGAAAGAAGAAATCAGAAATGAAAACACCTTTTTTATACTGAAAGCTCACAGCAAGACTGTAGTAAAATTGAAGGGGAAGAAGAAAAGAGTCCTCAACAACTGGAATTGAATGAGCAACAGAGAAATGGAAATAGAAAAGTATCACCGGAGAGGCATTCCCAAAAGGAACTGATTAAAGGACACAGCATTAATGAAATAGTGTTTTTTAGAAATGAATTGGAAAATGGTTTGATTGAAGGACAGGTTGATGGGTTTGACGGTCATGATGATTTAAGCACTACTTTAAGCACTAAGAAAATAAAGAATAGATATGACCTGACACCCCAGAAATGGCAGAGTAAGCAAGAAGTCAGAATGACAATGAAAAAAGTTATATATTTTGGTAAAAAGGGAGGCAAAGATAAAATATATGGGTTTAAAATCATAAAAAAATAAAAGCCTTGAGGATTGGCAAAGAGGAGGGATGACAGATTATTAAATATGTATTAACTATGAAATGATGTAGTTAGATTAATTAGGTGTTGTTTTTAAGATATTTTTCAAGTTATTACATTTTATTGAATTATAGAATTATATAGAAATAGATAGATATATTTTGATTATTGGATTATTGAAATTATTGGGAAAGACTGACAATGAAGTGATAAATATTTGAATAATAATTGATTATGATTTCAAATGAAATATGATTATATTAAGATGATTATTAATTGAAGATTTAAAATAATGATTTGGTTAATTTTTATATTGTTATAACACTGGTATAATAATAGAGTTTGGTTTTCTTTTTGTTTATTTGGCTTTCCCCCCTTTTTTTTCTTTGCTCTTTTCTTTCCCTTTTTAAAACTCTAATTTCTCTTTTTTATTATTCGTAGTTGATAAAGTCTTTTTTCATGTAAGGGTTTTGGAGAATACATAAGAAGAATGAGTAGGCACTATGGCATATCTAAAGTATTAAAGAAGAATAATATTATTTTAATAGGGTTTAAAAGAAATTAAGCTTGAATTCATGTAGACGAAAATTAGGTATCTAGATGACAAAATTATATGTCAAGATTGGGTGGGTTGGATTGATTAATTTGGAACTAATAACTTTTGGGGGGGGGAGATTAACTATAAAGAATGTACTAACTTGATACAATTTTTATTATAATATGAAAATATTTCTAAATGTATTGAAGATGTTTGTATGGAGAATTTTTTTAAAAAAATTACCCTAAAAGAAAATCTGATCAATGTAACTGACATTTTTCATTGCTTTTCTTCAGATTTCTAGCTTTGTACAAAGGCTTGGTTCCCAAGGTCATGAGGCTAGGACCAGGTAATTATGTTCTCATTCACTATTGATGCTATCATTAATAGCCTCTGCGAGTCTCTGGAGAAGGGCGGCATACTAATCTAGTGCTGTAAGTAAGTAAGTAAGTAAGTAAGTAAGTAAGTAAGTAAGTAAGTAAGTAAGTAAGTAAATTTATTTATTTATTTATTTATTTATTTATTTATTTATTTATTTATTTATTTATTTATTAGATTTGTATGCCGCCCCTTTCCGTAGACTCGGGGCGGCTCACAACACAATAAAACAGTTCATGACAAATCTAATAATTTACAATTTAAAGTATTTTTAAAAACCCATTATTAAGCAAACATACATACAAACATACCATACATGAATTGTATAGGCCCGGGGGAGATATCTCAGTTCCCCCATGCCTGACGACAAAGGTATATACAGTTATACCTTGGTTCTCAACTGCTTTGAAACTTATCAAATTTGGTACTCAACACATTAGTGGAGAGTGGAACTCATATGAATATTCTTATGCTGGTTGACCACTATGGTCATTAGACTTATGCTGTGGACTTAAGAAAACTTTGCTGCATTTGGATGGCTTCTCCCTTGTAGTACATACACATTGTGTGTATAATAAATATTGTGTGTACAAAGTTCTGCACCAAAATGTGGTATGTGTTAAAGTGAAAGCAATTGAAAGGAAAAAAACATGAAAACCTATTTGATTTTCCATCACAAATATTCATGATTCAAGTAAGCATAGAAAAATTGCCTTTTGTATTTTAGTTTTTAAAATAATACATAATCTAATGTTCTGCATTTATTATACAGATTCCCATCAAATTACCAGCTTCGGCAAGAGCCAAACATTACTTTGTTTCCAAATAATTTAAACAGATTGGTAGAGAAAAGTCATAATTCCTTCCATGATGTGTCACTTCTTAAATTATGTACATTAAAAAAAACCCTTTCTTTTCTAGGTGGTGCAGTGATGCTGCTGGTTTACGAATACGTTTACGGGTGGCTTCAAGAAAACTGGTGACCAAAAGTATTAATTTCAAACTGAAAATAATGTAAAACAATCCCCATGAAGTTAAAAAAAATTGTGCCTCAGCATTTATAGACTTAAAAAATGCAAGGAGAATTGTGCAATGGTGGAAAATGAATGGTCTTGGTTATTGAAGGTATTTTGTATTCTTTACAAAATATACAATATTTGCAAAGTATATTGAAGAATGGTAAATATTCTTCAGGAAAAAAAGTTGATATATATGGGATAGGTATGCAAATACCTATTCCACTAAGTATTTTAAAAGAATATAATGTATGACTCTCAAGCAAATTAAAAGTGTTAATTTGAACTATCTCATTGATTGAACGAACCTATTTTTTAAAATGCCTGTCTAAAAACCAGGAGATTGTAAGTTCTAGTTTCATCTTAGCCATGAAAGTCGGCTGGGTGGCATTAGGCCAGTCACTTTCTCTCACCCAATTCACTTCATTCTTATGGGGAAAAATAGAAGGAGAAAAGGATGTTTGTCGCCCTGTGTTATTTATAAAAATAACAAAGACAGGGAATAAACAAACAAACAAATAATATATTATAAAGTTGTTATAAACTGAAATATTGATTTTAGAGTCCAGTCTTATATTCAGTACTTATATTAGTACTTCCTGAGTGGTGATGAGGACAGTTAAACTGAGAACTGAGTCCCACTAAATTTAACTTCACCACATATTTGGTGAAGTAAACAACTCACTATATCTGGGCTATCAGATTTGGGCTTCAAAAATTCAGTTGACCACTAAATAGCACCAAATAGTTGGATGGAGTTCTCAACTACCTGTAACTCTATTACTGATTGTAATATTAATGTCCTCTTTACCAAATTAGTTGTATTACATGCTATTAGTTGAATTTCTATTGAAGATTACTCCAAAAATTGACCTGATAAAATAAATTAATGTTTCTTATCCTTCTTGAAGTTGGACAATCAAATGATTTATTCATTCTGCACCAACTATGCTCAGTTCATGTCAGTTCATGTTTTACTCAATTTGAAGTACCGTACTTCAGGGTTTTAAAATTCTAAACATTATCATTTGGTATTTTAAAATTATTTTAGAAGATCCTACTTACTTCCCCACTGTTATGACCTTTAAAGTAAACAGCCATTAGAGACACGTCCTTCTCAGTTGTAACCCCTATGTTTCAAATTTCCTCTGTTCATATTACTAGTTTATAATGCAAACTACATTCAAAAGACTATAATGCTGAAAGATGGCAATGAAATATAGATTTAAAAAATGATTGCTAAAAATTTCAAAGAAAACTGAGAATCATAATTGAATTCTCTTTTTAAAAAGTAACATTTTTATGATGATGTTTGAGGCATATTATGTGCACAACAGCTGGAGATATCTTAGTATTTTTAAAGATATTTGGGTTGACATAATCATGTAAAAAAATTGCCTAGATTATATTAAACTGGCTTTTTAAAAATGTTCATAGCAAGTTGATGTCAACAAAATGCTTTGTTATGCTAAGTGTTTCCAATGCAGGAAATAAACATCTTCAGAGGAAATCTGATATTTCTCTATTTTGTTGTTGCTGTTAATTTAGCCTGTTCAAAATTCAAAAATAAAATACATTTACATACATAGCTTTTTCTGTACTTTGTTTACAACATATCTTTAAGTATATTTTCAACTTCAGCTTTCAGTCGAATAAAATAATTTGATAGTTAATAATTTAATTCTAAATAAATGTTATTTTTAATGATTAAAAAGACTTGCTTTTTTGCCTGAGCCTATAACCTTTGCAGAATGTGATAGAAAACCATGATTAGTATTAACCATATTGTTTAGATATAAATCTAACTTCTTTCAGTAGGATGACTTTTTAATATAATAATTTTATTAGAAATTACAATTAAAAAATTAAAAATGCAAACTAAAAAAATAAAAAAATAAAAATAGTGCAGAAAATAAAGAATAAGGATGCAATAAAGAAAAAGAAAAGAAATACACTGCTCAAAAAGAAATAAAGGGAACACTTAAACAACACAATATAACTCCAAGTAAATCAAACTTCTGTGAAATCAAACTGTCCACTTAGGAAGCAATACTGATTGACAATTCATTTCATATTCTGTGGTGCACATTCAACTTTGTACAGAACAAAGTATTCAATGAGGATATTTCATTCATTCAGATCTAGAATGTGTTGAGTGTTCCCTTTATTTTTTTGAACAGCATATATTCAACAAGTATAAAAATTTTAGTAACTTGCAGTGTCATCATTTTTAAAATACAATAAATGATCTTCTCTTCCAATATTAGATCTCTTATCTATATAGGTAGTCCTAACTTACAACAGTTCATTTAGTGACCGTTCAAAGTTATAACAGCACTCTAAAAAATGACTTTTGACTATTTTTCACACTTATGACAATTGCAGCACCCCATGGTCAGATGATTTACATTCAGATGCTTGACCACTGGTTTACATTTATGAGTCGTGTGATTCCCCTTTTGTTACCTTTTGACAGATAAATTCAATGAGAAATCAGATTCACTTAATAACCATATTGTTAATATAACAACTGCAGTAATTCACTTAACAAATGAGGCAAGAAAAGTCATAAAATGGGATAATACTAAACAAATTTCTCACTTAACAACATAAATTTTGGGCTCAATTGTGGTCGTAAGTTGAGGACTACCTGATTAAAAAAACCTTAAACCCTCATTCTTCAGTACTGGTCAGCAAATGTACATTAAGGACAGTGATGGGCTCCTACGGGAACGGTCAGGAACGCAGTTCTGGTAGCAAAATTTAGAGCTCCACCCCAGAGCACCCAATTGGTAGTAAAATTTGGTAGTAAAAATTTTGGTAGCCCATCACTTCAAATATTGTTTTAATGTCCCAGAATTTGATATTTTTTTTCAATATTTTGTTCTTTCCCACAAAACTCTTCAAAGTTTTAACCATTCTCTTTAGTATATCCAATATAGGAAAATTATCTCGGTCACTTTCTTGTTTTGTTATTTATATGTACCTTTAATTATGAAGACACCAGCTGACTTTTTTTATATCTGCTGGTAACATGACATTTTTTCCACAATATTCATGTAGCTTATCGTTTTTAAATCCACTTTCTGATCAGTTTCATTTTTGTCCAGTAATTATTCCTGTTCCATTACATCTTTAATTGTAACCTTTTTAGCTCCTTTTAGTTCCATCTAATGTCCAATCTTTATCCTATGATGATTTTAAACAGAAGTCAAAACAAAAATATTTCCCCACATGAAGGATTCTTATAATTAAGTCCAAATTCATATTTCAAATCTATCCCGACCCTTAGTCCATTTGTATCTTTCCAAAATCAAAGTCCTAACTACCCTTTTGCTGTTTATTCCCAAACATTTAAATTCTTAAACTGGTATTTTAAGTTTATTTTGCTAATGATTGAAACTTATCTGGATCTATAAAAGCTGCTAATTCAAAGATTCCTATAGAGTCTGTAAAAATGAAAAACGTAGTTTGAGGAAAATTGACTTTCCCTCATCTTCCACAGCTCCAAATTGACAAGAGACTTCTGTCTTGCAATCTCCATGCAAGGATCAAGTGCATGGAACACTTATGGGCAATTTCAAGTCCACTCTTCCTCCTAAAAGGGATTACAAAGATCCAGTCTACTTGCTGGCTTTTTATTCTGTCAAGGTCATTGAATCCAGTTTCAATAGAGTCATCTTCTGTTCCCCATTTCTTCCCCTGAGGTTCCTTTCAACAAGATTCCCAGGTCAGCATCCTAATCAAAATTATATATACTGCTTAAAAAAAATAAACACTTAAACAACACAATATAACGCCAAGTAAATGAAACTTCCGTGAAATCAAACTGTCCACATAGGAAGCAACACTGATTGACAAAGCAATTTCACATGTTATCAGCACATTCAACTTTGTTTAGAACAAAAGTATTCAGTGAGGATATTTCATTCATTCAGATCCAGGATGTTTCATTTGAGTGTTCCCTTTATTTTTTGAGCAGTATATTTTGTGAATGGAAAAAACAATTATTCTAAAATCAGTTGGTGGCAAGAAGAACTATCAGCATTGATTCTTTTCAACCATTAGTGTAGTATTTCATCATATTCTTTATTGCAGGCAGGAGTCACAAGATTTTACAAATTAAGTATTAACAAATTGGGGTGCAGCCAAGAAAGTCCCTGTAGCTGTCCCCATTTCCATTTTCAATTAGGAAGAACATGTAGATGAGTTCTATTTCTATTGTGGACTGAAGGGTGAGAAAGGGCTGAAGCATGTATCAGAAAGTATAAATTGCTTCACCTAATGTGCTTTAGGTATGTATGAAATCAGAATCCATTGCCTAACAACATTCCATGTTACACTCCAATAAACGTTGCTACTGGAAAAACAAGGTATAAATTTGTGGAAAAATGTGCAAACTCTGGATAAACACTACCAAAGAGAGAAACTATATTAGGTGACATGAATAGGGTAGGAATGAAAATGAGAAAAAATGATGGGGGGGAATCCAGACACCTAACAATGAAGGCAATAATACTAAGATTTTTATGGTTAGACACTGGGAAAGTGATATGTGAGTAGTAGTATTAAGACTCAGGGACACATATGCTACACACATTTCCATGTCCACCTAATCTCATTCTTGAAGTTGGAGAAAATAAGTTCCTTGTAACTACAAGTGGTCCTAGTAAACAGATGTGTAGCTCCAGCTGAAAAAACATATTCCATGCTTACTCAACAAGGTTTAAATATGTGCCCACATTTTTCTACAGCATCATCTTGTGCCAAATTTGACACTTAAGTATTTCAGAAAGCTTTAAAAGGAGAGTATGTCATACATGTAGCAATGTTCACCTTTTACCTCCTTTGAAATTACAATTTATATGTAGTCCACTTTTCTTATTATTTTTCCAACCAGCATCAAGTCCCAAGAGAGTTTCAAAGCTAAGTGATTTGCGCATAAGCCCCAAATCCTAGGTTGCAATTCTATCCTATACTTATTTGGCCTACTGAAATTCCACTGAATTCAGTGAGGTTTATGTATGTGTGTAGGCACAGGGGAGATTGCACTGTTATATCACTTTTTTCAACCATGCAAAATGTGCAGGCGCATGCTTCTGCCACATGAATCATTTCTCTTTATGCTTGAGCATGAAACTAGATTTAATGTTTCCAATTATAAAAAAAGAAAGAGAGCTCAGTGGTCCAACATTTGCACAGAGTGTAGAATTCAGCAAGTCCAAACTCTGGAATCTGCAGCAAATAACAGACATGACCACTGGCTACATGAGGCCTCAAAAACGTTTTTGCTAACCAAAGAAAAAAGTGTTAGAGTGGATTTTAAAACCTCAGTTCTGTGGCTAGTACTTAACACTAATATCTGAAGGTTTCCAGCTGAACATCTGCCTTGTCCTATAGTCAACAGAGAAAACTTTAGGTTTAAGATGATTGATTCTATAAAGCACTACTCACTCAACACCACGGGTTACTTGTGCATGTCTAGTCTTGTTAAGATGAAGAAAATGGACATAATAGCTACAGCATGAATTGCTTAAATGTAAAGAGAAGAAACAAATTCTTGAGGGATCATTTAAGAGGCCTTCATGATGCAGCAGCTTTGCCCCACTTGTGAGAAATTCAGATTTGCAGCACTGACATTTGATGCATAGCCAAGAATTGCCCTAAGACAGGGGTAGGCAAAGTTGGCTCTTCTATGACTTGTAGACTTCAACTCCCAGAATTCCTGAGCCAATCATGCTAGCTCAGGAATTCTGGGAGTTGAAGTCCACGTGTCATAGAAGAGCCAACTTTGCCTACCCCTGCCCTAAGAGGAGTTTTGTTGGAATTACAAGAATTTCAAGAAAGCTCATTTTCAAGTGGGTTGCCAATAGCTGTAGCCCCAACTCCAGTGTAAGCCCAAAGGTTCTTTTTCAAGAGGCAACTGGATTTTCTGGGTTCTGGGCTGATGTTTCGCTTCTCAACCAAGAAGCATCTTCAACTTCTTCAAAGAAAAACGAGAAAGTCCAATTGCCTCTTGAAAAAGCACCTTTGAGCCAACCAAGACCTGGATGATTGAGAATCTCCATAGACATTCAACTTCAGAGTACTAATGAAAACAAGTATTCTTCTGAATGACACCTGCAGCTGAAGGGATTGGCAAGCCTCAGGGTAACAGTGCTTTTATTTGATTAAGGATTCCACCAAAGGGCACCACGTATTACAAGCGAAAGCATTTCCTTCAGGCCTTACAAATAAGCTGTACTTACTTTCTGGTCAAGTGATTCTAGCAGTACAGTACTTAAAAACAAAATATGAGTCTGAAAACAGTCTATTGATACCAATTACAGTTTGTGAATATTCTCTTTTCAATCTACAATTAAATGATTGCAAAATGAAAATATTTTGGAACATTTTTCAGGAAGCCTCAATATGACATCACACATTATTTCCCTTGAATTGCCTTAGAGATAGACCTTTGTTGACTTTTTAAAAATAAAAACATGATATTCTCAGAAAAGAGACAAGATCTTATCTTATTCTCCCAGCAGTATGCTTATGCGTAATATGGCCAGGAAAAAAAAACATAGATAATTTTATTAAGCAGTCTTTCAAAATCTGTATTGAGCGACGTGTTTTTACATTATTGCACTAGACTTACAAAAGTACATAATATATTAATATTTAATCATGCTAGGAGATAATGTCGATTTTCAAATCTTTCCTTCTCATGGTTATCTTCAACACACAATGGCAAGGCTTGAGCAGGCTTATTCCAACTATATTCACAACTTTATTATTGTCCAAGGAGAACAGACCATCTTGAAAAGATTATACTGGGGAAAAAAATATAAGGGAGCAATTGGAACCCAAATGACCATTTAACGCTGCTTGATAAAGGATACAGCAATGAAAAAGATGAATATTGTTAACATTATAAATAATATCTGTAGTACCACCACCAATATGTCTATGAATGAAACATGCTTATGTACAATAATGTAAACTTTACCAAAAGCCTAGTTTTGTTTTACATTCAATAAAACAGGAATGGTAGACATTTTTTTTTCTTTTTTCACTTTTCAAAATGGCCACATAACCTGGGAGGCTGGAGCTGGAATTACTGAACTCAGCTAAGCAAAGAAATTACAGTACAATTTGGTTTCACAGTGGTTACCTGCATCATAATTCACCCACTTTCTACCAAAACACCCAATGAAAGGAACTGGAAGTAAAATTCTTATTATGGATTGGCTTATTGGCTTTTTAAAAATCTCTCCCACAATTTCACATTAAAGAGAGGGGATAACTTTCCATTTTGTTTAGTCCCCCCCCCCTCTGTGTCTTTTTCATGTCAGTGATGCTACAGTATTACAAATGTAGATGATTAGGTACCATATGGAAAATATTTTCTCTATACAGTATAGCCAGAAAAATCCATCATTTGCCACTAAAATAAATGGGTTGATATACTAGTAAGTAAGTAGGATGCTTACAGTAAGGAAGAAAAAAAGGGAACATTTGCTCCTCCTATAATTTATTGTATGTCTTGAAAGGCTGTGCCAAAGACTCTACCCAAGAGGATAGAATGGGTGATTGTGGCATAATTTATGTTGCTTATTTTTATTTATTACATGTATTATTATTTTTAGCAGCAGTTTTCATTGAATACTAGTGCCTTCACAAGCAAAAGGCATCCTTTCATTTGTGAAAGAGTGAGAGAAACTTTCTGAATTCAACCCACTGCGAATATAGAGTTATAGGTAGTCCTCATTTAGCAACTGCCTTGTTTAGAACTGTTCATTGTTACTACAGTGATTTTTTAAAAAGATAACTTTGCATCCAATCCTCACATTTATAACCTTTGCAGATCTGTAAACAAAGGAAAGCTGATCATTAGCACAGTTGCAATTTCCTTTAGCAACCACTTCACCTAAGAACCCAGTTGCCACTCCCAATTGTGTTCACTAAATGAGCACCACTTGTACTCGTTTTAGGTTCTTTGCTGGGGGAAAAACCAAATACTTTTCATTAAACCCAAGTGCTTTCAGGAGCTTTCATACTATGCTGCAAACATAGAATTATCCAAACTTGAACCATGAAGGCAAACGACATCACACAGAAGAAGAAACAGCAAATTGCTTGGAAATCCTTTCCCATTTTGGCAAACTCTGGATGAACAGGGAATGCAATTCATGGAATTCCCACTGAATGTTATGGAAGTGCAATCCTAAGACTACTGAAGGATGCTAAAGTGGGAAAAGCATGTCTAATGTGTCACCACTTAACAACAAAAAGAAAAACAGAAGTCGGTTGACTGGTGGAAATGCAGATGATAACCAAGTCCATATTTACAAAGAGAAAACAAAAAACATTATTGTCTTTGTGATCACAATAAAATACAGGATAAATAACAGAGCCATGTATTCATTTGGTTCTATAATTTGTTGCTATAAAACACAAGCCATTAGCCATGATGACTATTCATCCGTCCATACTTTTTTCCCATAAGAACTATTTTCTTTTTTTCTTTTTGGTCCAGAAGTCAATTTCTATTTGATTGCAGTTGTTGATCTATTGGGTTTCTTTGAATGATTTCTCACAAATATGAAACAATTGCACATTTGAAAAAGTCCTGTAGCTTTAAAATAAATATGTGTGGTTTTACCAATGAAACAGTCACACAAGCCCTTTGAGGGTAGTCAAATCTTCTTTATGCAGTGCAGAGGGAGACAACACATTTATCCCTTCCTTATGTTATTTACACTTACCAAACCGCAGTTATTATTTGTTTTTTAAGCACGAAAATCATGGAAAAATAGTTCCAGCTCATTGAGTCAGTCTGTGAAGAAGAATTATGGGAGTTAAAAAAAAAGAAAGGACACTGAACTGGACTGGATCGGACCAGATGTCCTGCCGTGTTTCCAATATCAGAGTGCAGAGGCAGTGATGGAGTGACTACTTTCTCTGGCTGCTTGCATGCCCTTGAAAGCCAGGGAAGCCGGAATATCACAGTTGTGGGGTGAAAGAGGAGTGCCCCCAGCATGCTGCCAGCCGTGACTACCTACGTAACCAGAAGGAGCAGCACTGTACGCCATATAAGGAGACACCTGGGCTGCTGCGGGATAAGGTGCCATTGTTGGTGCAGAGACAAAGCTTCCGACGGTTGGAAGGCAGCTTGGTGCCTAGAAAACAACAAGAAGAAAAGAGGTGACCATTGTGGTTGGAAAAGAAAAGAAGAACGAAGCACCTAAAAAGTCTTCATTAATATAAAACTGATTTCAGATATGACATATTCAGCTCTCCAAGGTAAAACCATTCATGGCACCGGGCCAGAATATCTCAGGGACCGCCTTCTGCCGCACGAACCCCAGCGACCAGTTAGGTCCCACAGAGTGGGTCTTTTCCGGGTCCCGTCAACCAAACAATGTCGCTTGGCGGGACCCAGAGGAAGAGCCTTCTCTGTGGCGGCCCCAACCCTCTGGAACCAACTTCCCCCAGAGATTAGAATTGCCCCCACCCTCCTTGCCTTTCGTAAGCTACTTAAAACCCACCTCTGCCACTAGGCATGGGGGAACTAAGATACACTTTCCCCCTAGGCCTTCACAATTTTAAGTATGGTATGTTTGTATGTATGATTGGTTTTTATAATAATGGGTTTTTAACTGTTTTTTAGTATTGGATTTTGTTGTACTATTTTACTGCTGTTGTTAGCCGCCCCGAGTCTGCGGAGAGGGGCGGCATACAAATCAAATAAATAAATGAATGAATGAATGAATGAATGAATGAATGAATGAATAAATAAATAATAATAACGGGGAAGAGCCAAGATACAGTAAGGTCAAAAACTTACCTTACTGTACTTTCAAGTCAATCTTGGCTCCTCTAGACATGTCTCTGCATTTTTCTTGGCAAGATTTCAGAAGAATCTTGTCCCTGCCTTCTTCCCAGGACTGAGAAGGAGTGACTGGGCCAAGGTCACTCAGCAAGATTCATGCCTAAAGTGGCAGAACTCATACTCTTCCCATTTCTAACCCAGTGCCTTAACTATCAGAAGTGCATTTGCGGAAGCTAGCCTGTTTGTGCCCAAGCAGCAAACCAGTCCAGCCAGCCCACCAACCCAACCAGCCAGCCAGCCAGCCACAGACCAGTAGAAATGGAGTTGAAGTCTTCAATGAAACACAGCAGCAGTAGAAAGTTGTGGAAAAATATATTTACTTCTTTATACTACTACTACTACTACTACTTATCCTACTACTACTATCTATACTATACATACAATAAACTAGTCTCTTACTAGTACCTTGCTACAACTATCTTAGTTCAATAACTCACAGGAACCAACTTATACAGCATCACCGCTTCTTCAAAGCATACTTCCACGAACAGCAACAGCACACAGCTTACAGCAAACAGACAGAGACAGAGAGAAAGAGCAGGGAGCTCTTGTCTAGTTAAATACCTTTCACATAATTGCTAGGTTGCTGCACCCTCAACTGCTTCTGAATGACTAAGCATTACCTGAGGCCTACTTTCTGCATTACGCTATTACCTAGGGATTTTTAATTTCTGACATTAACTGCTACACCAATGTGGCTCTTTGGGTTCATCAAGTGTCCCCCAAATGTAACTGGGTCAAATTTTTCATACCAGATTTTTATTGGGGGGGAGAAACCTTTTTAAGAGTCAAGCTTAATAGTTTATACATGGCAAATCTTAAGAAATCTATATTATTCCTGAAAACCTCTCAAAATCACCTGAGTTCTTCAGGTCTTTGGTGGTCCAAAGTAGCTATTTTGCATGTGTTTTTAAAGTATTTTTATGTGAACTACAGATAGCAATAGCATTTAGAATTTAGATTTCTATACCGCTTCATAGTGCTTTTACAGCCCTCAGAACTGCAGAAGAAAACAATTGCTGCCAACCTGCCTTCCATTGAGGACCTGTACTGCACGAGTCAAAAAGAGGGCAGTGAAAATATTTACTGATCCCTAGTATCCTGGACATAAACTGTTTCAACTGCTACCCTCAAAATGTTGCTATAGAACACTGCATACCAAGACAATTAGACACAAGAGCAGTTTTTTCCCAAATGCCATCTGCTAAACAAATAATTCCCTCAATACTATTTACCAAGTCTGCACTACTATTCCTATTAGTTTTTTCTCATCATTCCTACCACACAGTTCCTCCAACTTATGACTGTATGACTGTAACTTGTTGCTTGTATCCTTAAGATTTTTATTAATATTGATTGTTTCCCCATTGCTTAGTTGACCCCTATGACAATCATTAAGTGTTGTACCTCATGATTCTTGACCGATGTATATTTTCTTTTATGTACACTGAGAGCATATGCACAAAAAACAAATTCCTTGTTTGTCCAATCACACTTGGCCAAGAAAGAATTCTATTCTATTCCATTCCATTCCATTCTATTCTATTCCATTTTCTCTAAGCGATTTCCCAAATCAGTGTATTGCCCCCAACAACCTGGGTCCTCATTTTACCCACCTCGCAAGGATGGAAGTCTGAGTAAACCTTGAGACGATGGTAAGATTTGAACTGCTGAACTACAGCTAACAGTTTGCTGAAGTAGCTTGCAGTGCTGCACTCTAACCACTGCACCACCCTGCCTCAGATGAGGATCTATGGATTTCAATTGCTAACTCCCTGATATTAGAGGATGTCTTCTTTTATCCTCTTTCGTAAATTGAAATAAATACTTTCTGATAAATTAACTTTTCATGATACTTTTTTCTTTCTTTCTTAAACTCCCTGTACAACCAACTTATTATGTAGCCCTCTATCCAAGTAATTCTGGCACACCTGCACCAGAACTTCCCAGGTGAATTGCAGAATGTCTCATCAAAACTAACACAATTATTCTGGCAGCCACAGCTGGGTAACGGTTATTACTATCCCCTTACCTTATTGTGCCAGGTTAAGAACCTTTGTATATTACAGAGCTTCTCCTTTGCCAATTCAACAGATCCTGGCTATGGGAAACTGGTTGCATTCCAGTAAACACTAGTGGGAAAGGCCAAAGGGAAAAAAAACCCTCAACAACAATGCATCTCAGATTTTAAAATGTTTCTTTTCCAGATTCTTTTAAACAGGGCATACCATACTCAAAGGCCTGATTAGCATTGCTTGTGAAAACAATATAGGCCTGTGCTTTCAGAATTTCCCGAAGAATGGCCATAAAACTGCCAGATTGAAATTGACAGTATGAAAACCTTGTGGCTGCTGGATGCTATAACTGAAGACCAGGGGATACAGAGATACCTCTCAAATAACAGCAGAGGTACTGGTAGACATTTGGGGCGACCCATGAGAGACCGGGGGTGTCGTGGAGGTGAGAAAGCTGATAACAACGACAGTGGCAAAGAGAAAACCTGGGACGACAGAGGACAGAGTTTATACTCAGGACTGTTTGTCCTACTAATAACATCATACATCCCTCAGACTCACCTTTTTAGACTGGATGATATCTATATGAACTTGGCTTAATTGATTAATTAACTGACCAGTTGAAATATCTTCTACCTATATATTTATTTTTATTACTTATATTTATCTATATTTTTAATAATTAATATTTTAATAATATGAACTATTAGTTTTATATTAACTCTTTTTAATTAAATTATTGTGGGGATTTTTAAGTGGATGGGAGGATGGTAGTGATGGCATGAATGAATGGGACTATTTTAGTAATTATTGGAATGAATGGAATACTGTGAATGAAAATGAATGGGAGGGGAGTGATAGATGGAATGGAGTGGGTGAGAGGGATTATAATATGTATGGAATGAATGAATATGACATGAATGGAATTTTTGGCACACCTGACGCTGGAGGGGCAGGAGGGGAGGGGACACTTATCTCTGGGGTGGCAGAGGGTCAAAATATCCCAGTCTTGCTGGGGAGAGGCAGGTATGGCGGAAGCCATGGAGCTAGCCGTTCCAGGGGAAGGAGGAATCGCTGCTTAGTAGCGATCCCTTCTTCAGGCTCCATGAGCTTAACTCAAAGCACTGGTGATGAGTGTAATTCTGGCCCTGGGCTCAAGTTGTTGCTACTCAATGCCAGGTCGGTGGTAAATAAAGCTCTCCTCATCCGGGATCTGATCCTGGATGAGGAGGCCGACCTGGCTTGTGTGACCGAAACCTGGCTGGGCCCAGAGGGAGGAGTTCCTCTCTCTGAAATTTGCCCAGCTGGGTTTCGGGTATGGCACCAACCTCGACCCCAGGGAAGGGGGGGAGGAGTGGCTATTGTAGCCAGGGAGAGTCTTGGCCTGCGTAGGCTCATTGCTCCAGAGGTTGCGGGTTGCGAGTCCCTCCTGGTGAAGTTGGACTTAGGGGTTCAGGTGGGCTTGTTACTCACGTACCTGCCTCCCAGCTGCGTGTCAACAGCCCTGCCTGTGCTGCTCGAGGAGGTGGCCGGGCTGGCGGTGGAGTTCCCCGGACTTATCGTCCTGGGGGACTTCAATCTGCCGTCGCTCGGCGGTTCCTCTGGACTGGCACAGGAGTTCATGGCCACCATGACAGCCATGGACCTGACTCAAGTAGTTCAGGGTCCGACTCACGAGGGTGGGCACGCACCCGATATGATATTCCTCTCTGAGCAACTGAGTAATGATCTGAGATTAAGGGGCTTAGAAGTGCTGCCTTTGTCGTGGTCAGATCATTTCCTACTGCGGCTTAACTTCCTGGCTCCAATCCTTCCCCGCAGGGAGGCGGAACCAATTAGGAGGTTCCGCCCCAGACGCCTGATGGATCCAGAAGGCTTCCAGATGGCGCTTGGGGTTATTCCAGATACACTTGTCCACAGTTCGGCAGAGTCTCTTGCTGAGGCCTGGAACAAGGCTGCAGGGGAGGCTCTTGACCGGATTGCGCCGTTGCGACCTCTCCGCGGCACTAGACCCCGTAGAGCTCCATGGTTCAACGAGGAGCTCCGGGTGTTGAAGCGCCAGAAGAGACGTCTGGAGAAGCGATGGAGGAAGAGTAAGTCCGAATCCGATCGAACACTTGTAAGAGCTCATATTAAGACTTACAAAGTGGCGCTCAAGGCGGCAAGATGCGCGTATCATGCCGCCTTGATTGCATCAGCGGAATCCCGCCCGGCCGCTCTGTTTAGGGTAACCCGCTCCCTTCTTAATCAGAGGGGAGTTGGGGAGCCCTTGCAGAGTAGTGCCGAGGATTTTAACACGTTTTTTCGCTGATAAAATCGCTCGGATCCGGGCCGACCTCGACTCCAATTGTGAAACAGAGTCGACTGACAATGAGTCAGTCGAGGTGACTGGGGCTAAACGTCTTTGTCCATCTGTCTGGGGGGAGTTTGACTTGGTGACACCTGATGAAGTGGACAAGGCCATTGGAGCTGTGAGTTCCGCCACCTGTTTACTGGATCCGTGTCCCTCTTGGCTGGTTTCGGCCAGTCGAGGGGTGACACGGAGCTGGGTCCAGGAGATTGTCAACGCCTCCTTGGGGAGGGGGTCCTTTCCGCCACTTTATAAGGAGGCGGTTGTGCGCCCCCTCCTCAAGAAGCCTTCCCTGGACCCAGCCGTGCTTAATAACTACCGTCCAGTCTCCAACCTTCCCTTCATGGGGAAGGTTGTCGAGAAGGTGGTGGCACTTCAACTCCAGCGGTCCTTGGATGAAGCCGATTATCTAGGTCCTCAGCAGTCTGGATTCAGGCCCGGCTACAGCACGGAAACTGCTTTGGTCGCGTTGATGGATGATCTCTGGCGGGCCCGGGACAGGGGCTTGTCCTCTGTCCTGGTGCTCCTTGACCTCTCAGCGGCTTTCGATACCATCGACCATGGTATCCTTCTGCGCCGGCTGGAGGGGTTGGGAGTGGGAGGCACTGTTCTTCAGTGGTTCTCCTCCTACCTCTCCGGTCGGTCGCAGTCGGTGTTAGTGGGGGGTCAGAGGTCGACCCCGAGGTTTCTCCCTTGTGGGGTGCCTCAGGGGTCGGTCCTCTCCCCCCTGCTATTTAATATCTACATGAAACCGCTGGGTGAGATCATCCAAGGGCATGGGGTGAGGTATCATCAATATGCCGATGATACCCAGTTGTACATCTCCACCCCATGTCCAGTCAACGAAGCAGTGGAAGTGATGTGCCGGTGCCTGGAGGCTGTTGGGGCCTGGATGGGTGTCAACAAACTCAAACTCAACCCAGACAAGACGGAGTGGCTGTGGGTCTTGCCTCCCAAGGACAATTCTATCTGTCCGTCCATTACCCTGGGGGGGGAATTATTGACCCCCTCAGAGAGGGTCCGCAACTTGGGCGTCCTCCTCGATCCACAGCTCACATTAGAAAAACACCTTTCAGCTGTGGCGAGGGGGGCGTTTGCCCAGGTTCGCCTGGTGCGCCAGTTGCGGCCCTATTTGGACCGGGAGTCATTGCTCACAGTCACTCATGCCCTCATCACCTCGAGGCTCGACTACTGTAACGCTCTCTACATGGGGCTACCTTTGAAAAGTGTTCGGAAACTTCAGACCGTGCAGAATGCAGCTGCGAGAGCAATTATGGGCTTCTCCAAGTATGCCCATATCACTCCAACACTCCGCAGTCTGCATTGGCTGCCGATCAGTTTCCGGTCACAATTCAAAGTGTTGGTTATGACCTATAAAGCCCTTCATGGCACCGGACCAGAATATCTTCGGGACCGCCTCCTGCCGCACGAATCCCAGCGACCGGTTAGGTCCCACAGAGTTGGCCTTCTCCGGGTCCCGTCGACTAAACAATGTCGTCTGGCGGGACCCAGGGGAAGAGCCTTCTCTGTGGGGGCCCCGACCCTCTGGAACCAGCTCCCCCCTGAGATTAGGATTGCCCCCACCCTCCCTGCCTTTCGTAAACTCCTTAAGACCCACCTTTGCCGTCAGGCATGGGGGAACTAAAACACCTCCCCCTTGCCCATGTTGTTTTGTTGATTGATTGACTGTGTGCCTGTTTTTTATATATACTGTTTTGTTTTTGTTTTTTTTATGAGATTATTAATTTCAATTGGAATCTGGATGGGTGGGCATTGGATTTGGTATTGTGTACTGTACTGTTTTTTTTATTATTGTTGTGAGCCGCCCCGAGTTTGCGGAGAGGGGCGGCATATAAATCCAATAAACCTAACCTAACCTCTGCCTTGCTCCTACAGAGCTCCATTTGACAAGCCACATTTCAATTAATGGGAGCTGAGCAAGAACACTGCCGAGCTCATTTCTTTGGAATTTGAGCTGGAGAACTTTCCAATTGCTTTTCTGCCTTCACAACTGAGCACTGCTGGGGGGGGGGGGGGGAATCCAATAGCATGAAATTTAATCCCTATAAATATTAAGATGTATATGCTGGATGAAAAAAATAAAATATCCAGAACAAGAACATTCAGGCACACACAACAACAACGACAACAACAACGAATTGTTGTGTAGCATGCATTCAAGTGAGGATGCAGGTCATTTTGCAACGGTCTGAACAATGGACCTGCTTTATTTAAACGAATTACCATTCCTTGTGAATTCTACAAAAAATATACCTAAGGCTGCTTCTTTACACAAAGCTAGTGGAGACTGCTAAAGCTCCAGCTCCCAACACTTGTTATTCTATCCAGCAAGCCCAACAAGAATTAATAATAGCCCTACAATTTTTTTAAAATCCTCACCTCATGGGCTTTGAATGAAACAGGCCCATTCAGTCACTGAGGTGGTACCAGAACTACAGTTCTGCCTGCAGCTGCTGCTGCCTCAATCAGACTTACAGCCCATGGGCTGCTCCTGAAATTTTCTCTTAAGACAACAAAGCCTTGTTCCATTGGGCCTTTTTAAAAAGATGCCTGAATGACAGAGGTAGTTTGCTATGCAGGGTATGTGGGTGCTTTTTAAAAACTTGCATGCACTTCGCTCCATCTAAATAATACTAAATCCCTCTCTAATCGCCAGGGCTGACATCTTGTGCCTGAGGCGAGGCAAAAAATGTTGCCCCCTCCCACCTCATTCAAAATGCAGAAGCAACTGTTTGTACCTTACTTCAGCTCTTGAATGGGAGAACACACACATACGCAGGCACTAATTCGGAGCTGGAGGGTAGATCGTAGGCAGAGGGGGAATGGCAGAAGGGTTGTGAAAGAACGGCTGGAGGCCTCTTCTGCAATCCACCTGAGACAGTTGGCTCATTCTGCCAGACAGGAGGGCTGGATCTGGCAGTCACAACTTTGCTATTATTACTATTATTATTATTATTATTATTATTATTATTATTATTATTATTATTATTATTATTATTTATTAGATTTGTATGTCGCCCCTCTCCGAAGACTCGGGGCGGCTCACAACAGTAACAAAAGACAGTATAATAATGAAACAAATCTAATAATAAAATTACATTAAAAAACCGCAACAATTAGAAACCATACAACACATACATACCAAACATAAAATATAAGAAAGACTGGGGGAGACGTCTTAGTTCCCCCATGCCTGGCGATATAGGTGGGTCTTGAGTAACTTGCAAAAGACAAGGAGGGTAGGGGCCGTTCTAATCTCTGGGGGGAGTTGATTCCAGAGGGCCAAGGCCGCCACAGAGAAGGCTCTTCCCCTGGGGCCCGCCAAATGACATTGTTTGGTCGACGGGACTCTGTGAGACCTTATCGACCGCTGGGATTTGTGCGGTAGAAGGCGGTTCTGGAGGTATTCTGGTCCAATGCCATGAAGGGCTTTAAAGGTCATTACCAACACTTTGAATTGTGACCGGAAACCTATCGGCAGCCAGTGCAGGCCACGGAGTGTTGTAGAAACATGGGCAAATCTAGGAAGCCGCATGATGGCTCTCGCGGCCACATTCTGCACGATCTGAAGTTTCCGAACACTTTTCAAAGGTAGCCCCATGTAGAGAGCATTGCAGTAATAGAACCTCGAGGTGATAAGGGCATGAGCGACTGTGAGCAATGACTCCCTGTTCCACCTCAGGCATATTTTATGGACACCCCTCTCACAAGTACGACTTCTAAAACAGTGTTTCCTAACCTTGGCAACTTGAAGATATCTGGACTTCAACTCCCAGAATTCCCCAGCCAGCATTTGAAGTCCAGATATCTTCAAGTTGCCATGGTTGGGAAACACTGTTCTAAAATGTTGCTAAGGCAAGGTATAAACTGGGAGAGACAAAGGATAAAAATGGTCTACACCAGTGATGGGGAACCTATGGCATGGATGCCACAGATAGCAAGGGCAGCCATATCTACTGGCACACTAGCCGTTTATTTATTTTATTTATTTATTAGATTTGTATGCCGCCCCTCTCCGTAGACTCGGGGCAGCTAACAACAATAATAAAACAGCATATGACAATTTTTTTTATTTATTTTTTATTTATTAGATTTGTATGCCGCCCCTCTCCAAAGACTCGGGGCGGCTCACAACAGCAATAAAAACAATATAGCAATGGAACAAATCTAATATTAAAAAACATATAAAACCCTATCATTATTTTTAAAAAACCAAACAGCACATTCATATCAAACATAAAACAAAGTATAAAAAAGCCTGGGGGAAAGGTGTCTCAACTCCCCCATGCCTGGCGGTATAAGTGAGTCTTGAGTAGTTTACGAAAGACAGGAAGGGTGGGGGCAGTTCTAATCTCCAGGGGGAGTTGATTCCAGAGGGCCGGGGCCGCCACAGAGAAGGCTCTTCCCTTGGGGCCTCCCAAACGACATTGTTTATTTGACGGGACCCGGAGAAGGCCAACTCTGTGGGACCTTATCATTGGCTGGGATTCGTGCAGTAGCAGGCGGTTCCGGAGGTACTCTGGTCCAATGCCATGTAGGGCTTTAAAGGTCATGACCAACACTTTGAATTGTGACCGGAAACTGATCGGCAGCCAATGCAAGCCACGGAGTGTTGAAGAAATGTGGGCGAATCTTGGAAGCCCCACGATGGCTCTCGCGGCTGCGTTCTGCACGATCTGAAGTTTCTGAACACTTTTCAAAGGTAGCCCCATGTAGAAAGCATTGCAGGAATCTAATATTAAAATAATTAAGATAATTAAGTTGCCATAGCTCAGCTCCAATGTGCATGTGTGTGCCAGCCAACTGGTTTTTGGCTTGCACCAGAGGCTCTGGGAGGGTGTTTTGGACATCCAGAAAGCCTCAGAGGAATGGGGAAGGGCATTTTTACCCTCCGCCCCAGCTCCAGGGAAGTCGAGTGTACTGGGCCCACCAGAAGTTGGGAAACAGGCTGTTTCCAGCTTCCAGAGTGCCTCCAGGGGGTGAGGGAAGCTGTTTTCCCCCTGCCCAGGCATTGAGTTATGGGTGTGGGCACTCCCGCATGCGTAATAGCATATGCGTATGTTGTTTCGGCACCCAAGGAAAACAAGTTTGCCATCACTGGTCTACACACTGGCTTACATAGGGTATTAGAGTCCAACATCTCATTCAAATGACACTTTGGAGAATGGGCAAGTGCCATGGACTTAAAACTGATTCAATGGGATTCATTTTATTGGAACACTACCACTAGACTACTGCAATGCTCTCTACATGGGGCTACCTTTGAAGAGTGTTCGGAAACTTCAACTTGTCCAAAATGCAGCTGCGCGAGCAGTCTTGGGCCTTCCAAGAAATGCCCACATCTTGTCATCACTCCGTGGACTGCATTGGCTACCGATCAGTTTCCAGGCACAATTCAAAGTGTTGGTCATGACCTATAAAACCCTTCATGGCACAGGACCAGATTATCTCCGAGATCGCCTTTTGCCGCACGAATCCCAGCGACCGGTGAGGTCCCACAGAGTTGGCCTCCTTAGGATCCCGTCGACCAAATAATGTCAGCTGGCAGGTCCTAGGGGAAGAGCTTCTCTGTGGAAGCCCTGACCCTCTGGAATCAGCTCCCCCCAGCGATTTGCACTGCCCCCATCCTCCTTGCCTTCCGAAAGAGCTTAAAAACTCATCTTTGTCGCTAGGCTTGGGACTTTTAGATCTTTCTCCTGACCACTGAATGCTTAAGTATGATTGTTGAATGTTTGGTCGATAAGTTTTTCTTTTAATTGTTTTTAAATTGTAGTATTAATTGGATTTACACTATTGTCCTGTTTTTTTATGTATGCTGTGAGCCGCCCCGAGTCATCGGAGAGGGGTGGCATACAAATCCAATTTAATAAATAAATAGTCAGAAAAACATGACCTATGCTTATAATTTGGCCTACATGGGTTAACAGAGGAGTTGAATCCCATTTGTTAATGTGACAGTTTACACAAGAAGTACATTCACTTGCGAATGAAGTGAAGGGGATTAAATTCCAGAACCCTATATATATTGGGCCAATAATTCATCTAGAGAATTTCAGTTGAAGGAAATGAATACCAAAATTCGAAATCAGGAGTTGAGAGAACCCTGTGGTGTTTATGGGTTTTGAAGGTACTTAGAAGTCTTTTCTTAAGTGCTGGGCTTTCAGAAACATTTTTTTAAGTTCTGTAAATATTCTACCATAATTGAAGCCATTGTTTATAAAAGGAAACTGAATTATTGGAGATCTGTTAGTAGATGAATGGAATCTATAGTCCCTTTTTTGCCCAATATCTAAGAAGCAAAATCCACAGGGGAGACATGTTGAATTGTTTCAGCTGCTCAGAATTAATGCTTTGTAGCAGTCCAAAGAAAGTGGGACTTCAGAAGAGAGAACAGTCTTTTCCTTTTTCATGGTTTGTCTGTTTAGCAAAATGTATTTGTACAATTTTGTTGCAGCTGACTCAACAGTTACAGTGCAAAGAGCCGGCCGTGGGAGTTACCCCTCAATTATGCCAATTTAATCAAAGTAGAGAGAGGGCTCAAACCTGTAAACAGAATTAACATGAGTTAGGGTCCCCACCCATGCACATAAGCATTGTGTTAGAGGAACCAAAGGAACATCCATGTTTCTGTTGAAAACTGGGAATGACAGATTTCTGGCCATAAATTTAATGTATACATATATGTGTGGGAACCAAGATGGCACTAATAGTTCAGGAAACAGTCACTGGATGCATTCATAGTATTCATTCATTCATTCATTCATTCATTCATTCATTCATTCATTCATTCATTCATTAGATTTTTATGCCCCCCTTAGATTCAGGGCGGCTTACAACATGTTAGCAATAGCACATTTTTAACAGAGCCAGCATATTGCCCCCATAATCCAGGTCATTTTACCCACCTCGGAAGGATGGAAGGCTGAGTCAACCTTGAGCCGGTGATGAGATCTGAACCGCTGACCTACAGATGTACAGTCAGCTTCAGTGGCCTGCAGTACAGCACTCTACCTGCTGCACCACCCCGGCTAATGCCATTGTGAATGCAGCAGGTATATTTGTTCCAAAGTTCTTACCACAAGGGTCTTATAGTATAAAATTCCATGTGAAACAACCGAGTGAGAAAAGATGGCAGGAGAAAGCAACAAAAATATGTCCCAAAACATGTGAGCTGTGCAGAGAGCCTTAAAGAATTAAAATCCTAGGTTTAGAAAGATTAGAACTCGTCGCCTTAAGCACGATCTAAGCATAGCCCATAAAATCATATGCTAAAACGTTCTTCTGTCAACGACTACTTCAGCAACACACAAGCACACAACAGATACAAACATAAAGTAAACTGCTCCAAACCCGACTGCAGGAAATACAACTTTAGTAACCGAGTAGTTGATGCATGGAACTCACTACCAGACTCAAATCAAGTCCCAGTCCAATTCTCTTGATCAGAGCTCGATTTATTAATAGAACCGTGGCCATTCCGATTCTGAATACTTCCCAGAATCCCACCTGGGTTAAGGTTCATCTTATACCCCCCACACCCACAAGTTCATCACGAGAGCCAGTCCGTGTGCAGGGGTTTATCAACTTCCTCATTTTCTTCAGTTGAGGCAGAACAAAAGGTGACCTTGGCTCGGAGAAAAGAATCTTTGGTTGCATCTAGTCATTTCCCCACTGACTCCACATGACAGCTTCAGCCTGACACCTTGCACCAGAACTTGCTATGCTAGCCAAAATTTAGGACCTTCCCGTTCCGTTGGGTTTATTATTCAGAATTATCAGCATCAGATCAACCCCTGCCACTCTTCACTGTTCAGCTTTCAGGTGTAATTAGGCGTCAACAGGGGCGGGTTCCTATTACTGCCACTACCGCAGTGCAGCAATCACTACCAGGGTTGCGTCCTTTACTGTACTGGTAGCAACCCGCTACTGGGCATCAATAGAACATCTACTGGTAGATGAAGGCAGTGGATTGAATCTGCTTTTAAAGCAGCCACCACCTTACATTTTCTACAGTTAGATATCTGATGTTGGGCATTACATTTTCAGAAATCTAAGATGACAACATGGTTATATTATGGGGATCCAGCAAGTTTATCTCATAATAGAGTGATATTGCTACAGCGGAGGTAGGACACAGCTGAAAAGTAGTACAGTGTTACCTCTACAAAAGAACACCTCTACTTAAGAACTTTTCTAGATAAGAACTGGGTGTTCAAGATTTTTTTGCCTCTACTTAAGAACCCGAGCCCGGAAAAATTTCCCAGGAAATTTGAGAGCAGCACGAAGGCCCAGCCAGTTTCCTGCCATTTTTTTAAAGCCTTAAAGTTTTGGATTTTTTTGATACCCCTCACCTCACCTTCTTCCTTTGGCAGCGACTGTCCTCCTCCTCCTCTTCTTCCTCCTACTCCTCCCACCCAAATTCCAAGCTTTTATTTCTTTCCTAGTGGGTTTGCACACATTATTTGCTTTTACATTGTTTCCTATGGGAAAAATTGCTTTTACTTACATACTTTTCTACTTAAGATCCTGGTCACGGAACAAATTAAGTTCTTAAGTAGAGGTACCACTGTATTGTGGAACATTTCTTTTTAAAGACCTTACTCAGAATATGTATGGGAATATTGTACTTAATGAAAAGATTAGTGGATTTCAACTGTGGTTCTTTTCCAATTTGGACCTAGTCACAAATTTTTGTGTGTGTTCTGAAGGACAGGACATTTCACTGTATTGTTTCAAGCTGCTAATCTGATTCCCAAAATAATGTAAAAATGTTCTTTTTGGCTAAAGAAGGAACAAACTTTAATTAAATCTGCATGTTTAGCTAAGTAATTAGTTGTTGGCAAGTATGTCTCAAAAGCAGATATCCCTGTCTTATTGGATTTAACAGATCCTCCGGAGTGGTGTTTATCCAAACGAAGGAAGGTTTCCCAGTTTAGGAGCCAAGAAAGAGAATAGCACACACGTTTTGAATACTAATCATTTTTTCTTTTCCTTTTTACCCATGTTGACATAATCCTCTCATCCCAGAAGTAGGAGAGTCTTTATTTTTTGGGGCTAGTGTGAATCAAATGTTCTCAAACATTGAAAACATGACCAGCTAAAACAAATGCAAAATGCTGTCTCATGGAAACCTCACTCATTCCAGTAAAAATAAAGGCTCTGGATACCCACGAACAAAAGCTCCAATCTTTTTCCATCAGAAAACTTTTTTTCTTCTCCAATGTGACGAGTTCAAGACCAGCATCTGGAGACCAGTAAAGAACTTTGCAACTCTATTGTAAAACTATTTTCAGTTTAGACTTTGTGCAAAATTGAGATATACAGTGCTAAACTAGGTGGATCCTAATTTAAATCTGTCTTCCTTCTCTTTCTACGTTTCTCTCCTTTCTACTGTTGTGACTGTGGTTCTTCTTCTATAGGTACTGTATTGTTTAAGAAAACTGAAAAACCATTTCTCAAAATTTTCCCCCTTTCCCTCAACTACCTTTTCAGATATTTTCCATATTTTCTATAGAGCTCTTTCTTTCTTTCTTTCTTTCTTTCTTTCTTTCTTTCTTTCTTTCTTTCTTTCTTTCTTTCTTTCTGTTGGACATACTCCTGATCAGTTGAAGGATGATGAAGAAATTGAGGACTCTGATACAGATAGTGTTTATGAATTAGTGGTGGGCCCAGGTTTACAGGTAGTAGAACAGGTGGGAGGCCAGCCACAGGATGTGGCTATGAGTCCAGAATCCAGCGAAGAAGAATCAGACGTTCGCTGGGTCAATCCTAAATTCAGAAGGGTCCAAAAACGTAAGGAACAGGTGTTTGGAAGAAGATATTAAGGGGAGGAATGGGTTAAATACTGGAATGATGTATTTGGTATGTCAGGGGGTCAGTGGGGAAGAAGGGTGGAGTTTCAATGTTGTAGGGCTAAAATGAAAGGTAGTTCCGTTCAGCTCCCAAGCAAGCAAATGCGTGCTATGTTATTTTACAGTCATTTCTGCTGTTTTTGAATCATGCTGTGAGTACATAAATCTTGTTAAACGGAGAAGGCTGGGAGGAATGTATGAGGAATGCAATTAAGAAAGATAACGGGAGGAAGAGGAATGTGCTAGTATGAACTGTATTTTGAATATGAAAGGGAAGAGAAATAAAGATGGAGTTTCTTTGTTTATGAAATACTGCATTTAGTAAGAGTTATTTGTAATAGCTAAAGTTCTACCAGAAACTAGAACACTTTCTTTCTTTCTTTCTTTCTTTCCTTCCTTCCTTCTTTCCTTCCTTCCTTCTTTCTTTCCTTCTTTCTCTCTTTCACTTTTTCTCTTTCTTTCTTTCTTTCTTTCTCCTTCCTATCCTATACTTTCTATAATTTCCAAACTTCTGACACCTCAACTTGCCTACAGCAACTCTTTCACAAATTATTCCTATCTACAATTATTCTTACTTCCAGACAGATCGGATAATCAAGAACATGCTACTTTAAGCAAAATTTTAACCCTAGCCAAGTTGCACTCATGCCAGTAAAATTTCATTTGTAAATGTTTTTTTCTTGTGGTCTGTACATTGTATCGATAACATTTATTTTTATGTCTCATTTAATCAATCCTTTACCCTATTATATTTTGAATTGGATTTTCCTTATCAAAAACCATAGCGTTTGTTGCATTTTTGCTATCTTTGAGGAAATCACTTGAGCGCTTTGATTAAACATATTTAATATGTGTCTTTTAATAGAAACACTTTACTTTGAAAAAGCTTTTATTTATCTCTGTTAATTCAACAAGGCACACTTTTGAGAATCTCATATTTGAATCACAATCCTGGATTACATCTGGTAATTCAAAATTATTTATTTATTTATTTATTTATTTATTTATTTATTTCTCAAACAATTATAGGGTGGTAATTTGTACAAATAAAACATTAGATAAGTAATGATAAAAAGTAACAATAGTAGACAATAGGACAGGGACGGTAGGCACCATGGTGCGCTTATATAACTTCTCTATATCACTATAAAGATCCAAAATTTATTTCCAAGGGAAAAGGAGCAGAGGATCAATTTTAATGGACATTAAGCCTCCACCAGCTTTCCAGAGATGCCACAATGTAGAGAGCCTAGACCAGTGATGCCGAACGTTTTTTTCCTCGGGTGCTGAAAGTGCATATGGATGTCTTATGGTGCATGCGAGAGTGCCTAAACCCATAATTCAATGCCTGGAACGGTAAAAATGGCCTCCCCCACCCCCACCGAAGGCCCTCTGGAGGCCTGAAACAGTCCATTTACCAACCTCTGGTGGGCCCAATAGGCCCGTTTTTCACAGGCTCCAGGCTCCAGAGGCTTCTGGCAAGGGCAAAAATGCTGATGCAGAGAGTGAGGGAGGGAGAAATAGACATGAATGAACCTGAAGGACGACCAGAGGTGGTAGATATGCCAATGACAGTAGGGTTTGACTTAAAAGAGGAGGGGGAGGAGGAGGAGGAGGAGGAGGAGGAAGACCATGAGCCTTTGCTGGATGCCCACTTTAGATGACTAAGAAAAAGACAAGAATACTTGTATGAGAAAAGGAAGTACAGTAGTCTGTAGTTTAACTCTAGGGAATTGTTGACCACTCCCCATAGGTTTTTAAGGGTAGCAGATGGGAAATTTGGGGTGGAGTTTCAATGTTTTGCAATGGAGTCAGTTAATGTTTGAGGTCTCAGCCAGGTTATGCTAGCCAACTGTTATTTCCCTGCTAAAACCTTTGGAGTAAAAGTGCCCTGTCTGCCGAGATGTTAAAAAGCTGTAAATGTAAGTCAGCGAAACTGGAGACTCTTTATCTCATGAAGGAATTCGCAATTAATTTTGATCTTTGGCAGCAGCCTAACTCCTCTCACTGAGAAGCTGCCAGGATGGACTCACATGCATGAATTTGGTTCGTATAAATGAGTCTTTTTATATAAAAAGATTGGTTTGAAATATCAACATGTGGATTCTTCCTTTGTTTTCCATCTGCGTAGGTCCGGGATAGAACAACCACTGCGTCACCACTGCTCATAAGCAAGTATCAACATCAAGCAAAAGAAGGTAGAGTCATTACAGAAAAGAGACTTCTAAGCATTAGAGATTAATGGTAGATGGATGAGCAATTGTCAGAATATATCAAGTTTCAGGAATAAGGAAGCAGCTGCTACAGAAGGTTCTAAACTAAAAACAAGAATGTGATGCACATCAAAAGGTGGAGAGGAGTTCTGTACAGAGGTTAATTCCACTCATGAATTGGAATGTACACATATGAACTATTAGGATTTATTGTAATCTTAGGGATTAGGATGATCAGAGCCAGAAATATTTCATAGTATGATAACTGTGGTTACATCAGCACAAATAAGCTGTCTTCCATATGCCCCTAATTCATGCTTCAGTTTTTAAAAAAAATATATTCTTAAAGAAAGTACTGATGTTTGCTATATGTTTTCCATTCTGTGTACATTGTTCATACCATATTTTTCGGAGTATAAGATTCATTGGAGTATAAAACGCACCTAAATTTGAGGGTGAGGAAAATAAGGAAAAAATAATCTGCCTACTTAGGTATTCATCTGGCTTTAGTCCGGTCAGTTTTTAGCACATTAGTTTGCTGGTTTTGAGCCCACATACTTGCTTTTTATCCCCTGGTTGTGGGATACAACACTTCACTTCTCTCTTCAGAGAGAAACAATGAGAAAATCAAGCAAAGGACTTCTCTAGCAAAGCACGGAAGATTGCTTCATTGGTAGCACCTGGTTAGGGCTGAAAAAAGGCTCAGCTGATGGTCGGAGGGAACAGCAATGAAAGAAGCAGGCAAAGGGAAGATTACTTAGCTAGCAAGGCACAGAAAATCGCATTAGCATCTCATTAGGGCTAAAAAGAAGCTTTGTAAAAGCTACATTTGGAGTATAAGACTCACCTAAATTTTCAGCCTCTTTTAGGGGGGGAAGGTGTGTCTTATACTCTGAAAAATAGAATGGAATGGAATAGAATAGAATAGAATAATAGAGTAATAGAGTAATAGAATAATAGAATAGAATTCTTTATGGCCAAGTATGATTGCACACACAAGGAATTTGTCTTTGGGGCATATACTCTCAGTGTACATAAAAGAAAAAGATACATTTGTCAAGAATCATGAGGTACAACACTTAATGTTTGTCATAGGGATCAAATAATCAATGAGGAAACAATCAATATTAATAAAAAATCTTAAGGATACAAGCAACAAATTACAGTCATAAGTCGTAAATTGGAGGAAATGGGTCAATAGGAATGACGAGAAGAAACTAGTAGTAATAGTAGCAGACTTAGTAAATAGTTTGACAGTATTGATGGTGTTTGGGGAAAAAACTATTCTTGTGTCTAGTTGTCTTGGTGTGCAGTGCTCTGTAGCGACGTTTTGAGGGTAGGAATTGAAACAATTTGGGTCCATGATGTGATAGGTCAGTAAATATTTTCACCGCCCTCTTTTTAACTCGTGCAGTATACAGTCCTCAATGGAAGGCAGATTGGCAGCAATTGTTTTTTCTGTAAATACAATAAATAAAATACCAGGTTTTGAAGTCCTGGAGTAATTCTTGTTAGAGCTGCTCCTGTGCTTTTTGGTACTGGGTCATAATCTATATGCAAAAGCTTTCAGCCCATCTTTGCATAGAAATAAGCAGCATCCAAACTGGACAAAATATTCTCAACTTGCAATGATTGCAGACTGGAGTGGACAGGATTGTTTGGACTCAAACTGAACAACAGTGAAGGTCTATGGAGATTCTCAGCTATCCAGGTCATGGTTGTCCCAAAGGTGCTTTTTGAAAAGGCAACTAGACTTCATATTTCCATGAAGACATTTTGCTTCTCATATCAGAAACTTCTTCAGTTGAAGCCTCCACCAATTCAGTAAGAACCGAAGGAGCTCCTTGGATGAGAAGTGAAATGCCTTCAAGGAAAAACAAAGTCTAGTTACCTTTTGGGGGGAAAAAACACCTTTAGGATGAACAACAGTGAAGAGTTTTGAGCCTTGAGAAATTGTCATAGATAAAGAGACACATATACGTGACTCTTGTCAATGCCAATATGGGCGGAAATGAAGATAGAAAACAAGCAGATGCATTTGCTTAGGGAAAAGTATATATTTGTGTGTATTTGCCAAAATTCAGGACTGGATTACATTAAAATAAGCCTTTTAAAAATGTTCCCTTCATTATAATTCTCTTTCTGTCTCTGTCAGTTCATATGTTGCTTGCACGAATAAAGAAGGCAAGGTTTGGTTTAATTTGCAATTGTGCAACCAAACCAGAATATGGCTACACTATTTTGCCTGTGAATGGACTAGTAAAGCAGGGCTTACCTAAATAGGGAAAGCAGGAGAGTTGACCCCCTCCTAGCAAAATATAAGGCCAGGCTTCATGGGAGAGAGAGAGGATGCTGGCAGAAAGTGAGCAAAACAAAGAAAAAAAAGCAAATCCATGATGCTATTCTTCTTAGTAAACAAGAAACTCCTGGTCTGTAAATCCTGACTCAGCACAAAACCATAACTCTGTATTTATATGTATGAAAAAACACAGAAAGTAGATTGGGGGGGGGCATTAAACAGCTATTACATTTCTGGAAATCCCAAAACCTTTTCCAGATTAATTTTAACATTAATTGACTGCACTAGATTGATGGGTCTACTGCTCTTGGCAATGTTTAAGTCTGGACTACCACTTTTGTGTATAAGCTAAACATAGAATAATGTGTATACTGAAGTTGTCAAGAGATTAAATTGTGTCCTGGAAAGTCCCAGGTTCAAAGCTCATAAAATGAATAAACAATAAAGCTACAATTTAACCTACTATTTCTCACATTCACATACCAACAAGAGCATTGGGCAAACATAACTTACAGGAATATTAAACAACATGCTCAGGTACTGTTGATGATATTTTATTTATTTATTTATTTATTTATTTATTTATTTATTCATTCATTCATTCATTTATTGGACTTTTATGCCACCCCTCCCCGAGGACTTGGGGCTGTTCACCACATATAATGAAAACAATACATAACATTTCAGGTCCAATTAATTAAATCTAAAATTTAAAGTAAAGGAGCATAAAAAAATAGTCATTCCCATTCAATCTATGTCTCACAATCCATTCATCAGCCAAGGGGGCAAGAATCTAATGGCCCCAAGCCTGGCAGCATAAGTGACTCTTAAAACTCTTGCTGAAGGCAAGGAGGGTGGTGGCAGTATGAATCTCCAGGGGGAGCTGATTCCAGAGGGCCGGGGCCCACACAGAGAAGGCTCTTCCCCTAGGCCCTGCCAACCGACATTGTCTAGTTGACGGGACCTGGAGAAGGCGAACTCTGTGGGACCTAACTGGTCGCTGGGATTCATGCGGATTATTAATAAGGATTATTATATTTTTATATCAGCATCCTCCATTTTAGAAAGTGAAAATTTATTGGACTGTATCTCCTATCACCCCAAGGGAAAATAACAGCTGTAGACCAAAACCTCTAGACCACAGAATGGACATGGGGAACATGCGGAGAGGGGCGGCATACAAATATAAATAAATAAATAAATAAATAAATAAATAAATAAATAAAACAAGAGTTGCATTTTCAAATCATGCTACTAGAATGAGGAAGCAAGAAAGCTCTCTTGATCACACAGAAGTATTAGTGGGTAGTAGTAGTAGTCATAGTTCCCTCTAAGCTGAGCAGTGAGCAATCGCTCACTTAAAAATCATCATCAACTCAGAGTTTTCCAAACCTGCCCAGAAGCCGAGAGGGAAAGAGTGAGAGGGAAGGAGAGAGGAAGAGAGAGAAACAGATAGAAAAAAGAGAGGAAGGAAAAGAGAAAGAAAAAGAATGGGAGTAAGGAAGAGAGAAAGAAAATCAAAATCTAGTTTGAAACTAGCTCAACTATTTAAGTGGCATTTTGATATTGATAGAGTTGCCCTATTATGAGCTCACTGTTATAGACATACAGTACAGTATTTTATTTTGAAATTCTCTGAGGCAAAACAGGGTGGGTTTTTTATTTGTTTGTTTGTTTGTTTGTTTGTTTATTATTTCTGTGCCGCCCAGTCCCAAAGGGACTGCCGCTCAGAAACTATACTTTTCCGCCCACCCCCCCAAAAAAAATTAGAGGGAACACTGGTAGTAGTAGTAGTAGTAGTAGTAGTAGTAGTAGTAGTAGTAATAATAATAATAATAATAATAATAATAATAATAATAATAATAATTTATTAGATTTGTATGCCGCCCCTCTCCGAGGACTCTCCGAGGATTAAGATTTAATGGACTATAATTTTTATCATTCTCACTTTCTGTTTTAAGCACAACTACTTTTCTGTTGCCCCAGCCTCAAATGACCCGCCTATTTATTTCAGAACACTCATATTTGACCCTTGACCTACAGAAGCTTATCCACACATTAGATAAATAATCCATTTTTGCTACTCCTACTAACTTTCCAGCTTTAGCCATAGTTCGAAGTTTGTTAAACTTAAATACATGGATCTCATTCCTCAAGGAAGAATTTTCAACTGTGACATATTTCAGTACTGAAATGTTGCTTTGTATTGGCCATTAGCTTTCAATACAATATTTATTAGTCTGATATCCCACCTCTTCTGCAAACAAATTACACATTTGAAACCTCCAGCCCAGCAGATTGTCAAAACAAGAACCTAAAACCTTCGCAGAACAGCTAGAAAAACCTGCATTTTTGTATAAGTAAGGCTCATAGCACTATTAGTGCATACTTGTATTTTTGACAGAATGAGCTTCGAAACCTATTCAAACATGAGGGTGAAGGTTGGTTCTCTGAGCTTGCGGGGTGGTTTCCAAACATTTCATTACCAGGCTAGGGAACATCTTCAGTGAAGTTTAGGGGATGTCCATGTGAACTCCGCTCCTGATGTAACCTAGCCTGATAATGAAATGTTTGGAAACCACCCCACACAAGCTGAGAGATATTCACCACAATTTGAACACACACACAATATATATATGCAATTCCTTTTTAGAATAACAGAGTTGGTGTAAGATTGAAAGGAATCTTGGAGCTCTTCTAGCCCAACCCTCTGCTTAGGCAGGAAATGCTGCACCACTTCAGACAAATGATTATTCAACTCCTTCCTAAAAACCTCCAGTGTTGGACCATTCACAACTTCTGGAGGCCAGCTGTTCCACTGATTAATTGTTCTAACTGTCATGAAATTTGTCCTTAGTTCTAAGTTGCTTCTCTCCTTGTTTAGTTTCCACCCATTGCTTCTCGTTCTACTCGCAAGTGCTTTGGAGAATAGCTTGACTCCCTCTTCTCTGTGGCAACCTCTGAGATATTGGAACACTGCTATCATGTCTCTCCTGGTCCTTCCTTTCATTAAAATAGACATACCTAGTTCCAGAAACCATTCTTCAAATGCTTTAGCTTCCAGTCCCTTAACAACCTTTGTTGCTCTTCTCTGCACTTTTTCTAGAGTCTCAACATCCTTTTTACATCATGGCGACCCATACTGAATGTAGTATTCCAAGTGTGGCTTTACCACAGTATTATAAAGTGGTATTAATACTTCACACGATCTTGATTCTATCCCTCTGTTTATGCAGCCTAGAACTGTGTTGGCTTTTTTGGAAGCTGCTGTACATTGCTGGCTCATATTTAAATGGTTGTCCATTAGAACTCCAAGATCCCTCTCACAGTTATTACAATTGAGCAAGGTATCACATATACTGTACCTGTGCATTTTATTTTTCTTGCCTAAATATAGAACCTCATTTTTTTTTCACCATTAAATTTTGTATTGTTAGATAGCGCCCAATGTTCAAGGCTGTCAAGATCTTCCTGTATCTTAAACCTATCTCTGGAGTGTTGGCTATTCCTGTCAGCTTGGTATCATCTGCAAATTTCCTCATCCAAGTCATTGATGAAGATGTTGAAGACTACCGTGCCTCGAACAGAGCCTTGGGGTACTCCACTACATACTTCCCTCCAAATAGATGCAATTCCATTGAAGACTACATATTGAGTGCAGTTGGTCAGCCAGTTATCAACCTATCTGATAGTGATGCTGTCTAACCCATACATATATAAAATGTGAGTTAGACCAGTGTTTCCCAACCTTGGCAACTTGAAGATATTTGGACTTCAACTCCCAGAGGAACAGTTGTCTAGTCAAACCCACAACTGGATAACTAAATTACAGTATTAGTTTGCCGTTAGCTATTTATGATATCTAAGAAAGTCGACTGTCTGCAAGCAGCTCTATTATCTTTAACATGATTCTGATTAGTTACACTACATTATTCCTCACCCCAAAAGGATACCTAGAACTATACATTAGATCAGTGTTTCCCAACCTTGGCGACTTGAAGATATTTGGACTTCAACTCCCAGAATTCCCCAGCCAGTGAATGCTGGCTGGGGAATTCTGGGAGTTGAAGTCCAGATATCTTCAAGTTGCCAAGGTTGGGAAAAAACTGAGTTAGACATACCGGTATATTGGGATTGAACATGCTACATTGGTTTGCTTTACTGGATAGTAAATTGGATGGTTTGATGTTATTCAAGCCAATTTTTACAATCCCAGGAGAAGACTTAATATATTTCCCAATTCAGCTTGATCAGTCTGCAAATAATGAAGATCTTATTCATGGATGTGAGTTTTTAAAAGTAGAGATACATTTATAACACTGGTGGCTTCTATTTCTGAAAAAAAGGCTGTAGTTATATCTTCACACCTTTTTCCAGAAGCAAGCTCCATTGATTTAAAAGCTAAACTTCGGAATAAATGGTTAGCATTGGAAAATTTCACTGAATTCTACCATCTCTGCCCACTATTGATTTTGGATCCAGTGCTGGAGAGCACAAACATTGACAGAGGCATGTGGTCGGAGGAAATTAATTGGGTTCTTTTTCTAAGCAAATTTTATTTTATTTGCCTAAGAACTTGAAAAAGATAATAATGAAAAAATCCATTCTCGAGTCCACTCATCGGGACTACCTCGATTAGGGAGCATGAAAATAGCAACACGAGGAGATATGAAAAGAGAGGCATATTCAACGTTCAAGGGAAAAAAACACAAAACCCCACAGAGACTGACCGGTATGACGGCTTTCAACAACCAAACAGAAGGATCACTGTTACAGCAGCAATTCGTTGCAGTTGACACTTTTTTGGCCTTTAAGCCAAATCATAAATCTGCATCTTTGCCTTTTAGGTAAGGTGTGCTGCATTTTTCAAACTGGGGGCAATTCCAGGCTTCAGAACTATAGGCTAGAGGCTTCACTCTCAAAGTTAGCCCTGGCTAAGAACGTAACATTGGATGTAATTTAAAGTTCTTTTAAATGTAGTTCAAATTAATTAAACTTGATTGGCACTGTTACTCTATGTACCTACTATTGTCTTCCGTCAGTTACATTAAATATCCCAATCGAACTCCTGGCTTTGACACCAGGCATATTATTATTATTATTATTATTATTATTATTATTATTATTATTATTATTATTTATTGGATTTGTATGCCGCCCCTCTCTGCAGACTCCTCTATTTAGCCATCTTTGCTTTTAATATTGAGCTCCTGGGATCAAAGTATGCATCACTATATATAATAATAATAATAATAATAATAATAATAATAATAATAATGATGATGATGATGATGTATGAGATTTGTATGCCGTCCCTCTCTGAGAACTCGGGGCAGCTCACAACAATAATAACAATGTACAAATCCAATATCTAAAAACACAATTTAAAAACCCTTATTAATAAAATAATCACACAACCCAATCAAACCATACATAAAACAGTAGTTAGGGGAGGTGTCAATTTGCTCATGCCTGGCGGCAAAGGTGAGTTTTCAACAACTTACGAAAGGCAAGGATAGTGGGGGCGGTTCTGATCTCCAGGGGAGTAGGTTCCAAAGGGCCGGGGCCGCCACAGAGAAGGCTCTTCCCCTGGGCCCCACCAAATGACATTGCTTAGTTGATGGGACCCGGTGAAGGCCCACTTTGTGACACCTAATCGGCCACTGGGATTCGTGCAGCAGAAGACAGTCCCAGAGGTATTCTGGTCCAATGCCATGTAGGGTTTTATAAGTTATAACCAACACTTTGAATTGTGACTGGAAACTGATCGGCAGCCAGTGCAGGCCGCGGAATTTTGATGAAATATGGGTGTACCTAGGTAGGCCCATGATTGTTGTCAGGGCCACATTCTGCACTATCTGCACACAATATATATTTTGTGTGTGTGTGTGTGTGTGTGTGTGTGTATGTATGTATATATGTATGTATGTACGTATGTATGTATGTACGTACGAGGGTTGCACAGAAAGTATTGCTACACATTTTTTCTCAGCCTACAGTAATGGTACAAATACAAAACTTTAGATATACATTATTTGTATTGTCAGGAGTGCCTGTGTAAATTTTGCATTTCTTCAGACAGATAGCATAGTTGCAGCAGTGTTTTGAAATGGCGTCTGTAAGTGATATACTGTACGTTACAAGCAACGGGTCGTCCTTAAATTTCTCACTGCGAAGAAAAACTGTTGGGAACGTTCACAAATATAATGTGGAGAATCTGCATTCGACAGAAGTACGGTTAGTCGCTGGGTACAGAGGATGAGACCATTAGAAGACGAAGAGGTGATACGCACATGGCAGAAATGGCTTCGTGACCAGAACAAGGAGTGGTACCGACAGGGCATACACGCCCTTGTATCTCGCTGGAGGAAGGCCATAGAACGGGATGGAGATTGTGTGAAAAAATAGGGAGTGTAGAAGAAACATCATTCTTTCTTGTGGGTAAGTTTCATTGTGTTCAAGAAATAATTGTTGAAGAGAAAAAATGTGGTGCATTACTTTCTGGGCAACCCTCATATGTATGTAAATATGAATGTTATTAAGAAAAAAAGTAAGGAACAAATCTGGATTGTCCAATTAGAAAGAAATACACAAAACTTTGGAATAAAATAGCAATAGGACTTATATACTGCTCCAGAGTGCTTTACAGCACTCTTTGAGCAGTTTAAAACACCAGTATATTGCCCCCTAATAATCTGGCTCCTCATTTTATCAGCCTTGGAAGGATGGAAGGCTGAGTCAACTTGGAGTTGTTCAGGATCAAATTCCTGGCAGTGGGTAGAATTAGCCTGCAATACTGCATTCTAACCATTGCATCACCACTACAATATATTTGTACTGTCACCATGACATAAACCAGAGTTAGAATGATATTGGTATCCTTCTATGCATCTTTTAAGACTGGCATGATTTCATTAGATACAGTAGAGCAGGAAAACCCAAAGTACTCCAGATGTAGCCTCATTCCTGCCCCTCTCCCCTACAAGATCCTGCCTGGACCTCAGCAAAAGTAGCACCGCTATAAGATTGCATTAAAGTAACAAATAGATTTTTAAAAGTATCAGCTTCTCTTTTTTCCATGCACATGAACAATTTTCCTAAATCAATCATATGAGACATTGAAATTGCACAAATAACACATTATTAATATAACGGCAGTCTATGGGGGAGTTGGCTGGTCCTGTAAATTAAAGAAATTGATCAATTAAATCAAATATGTTGGTAAAATATGGGGTAAAGGAATAGTCTATGCCTACTCCATTATCTAGTTTCTCATTAATATTTCCTGAGAATAGTTATATCCTGTTGGAGAATCTAATCAGAAGTCCAGATAATCAGTATCGCCTCGCTATATCATCATCATCATCATTATTATTATTATTGTTATTATTAAGATTTCTATGCTGCCCTTCTCGAAATGATTCATTCATAATGATACTGTGATATGACTTAATAACTTAAGATGTATATTTCATAATGTACTATTTGACTTTGAACCCTTATAATACAAAGGAAAGGACTTTTTCCTTGATGGGTTCCCTCCCCCTGCCCAATGGTAGGATTGAAAAAATTTAGCAATCAGTTAGTGGCCTGGTTGCTGGGTGGGTGTGGCCTACTCTGCCTCCTGCACCACAGGAGGTGGGGGTCACCTTCCCCAGGCTCTGGAGGATTTTATTGTGGCCCACTAGCAGCCTGTGCAGCCATGGGCTTTGGAACCTCCAGTATGTATTGGCAGTGCTGAGAAAGGAGGGGTTACTCCTTTCCTGACTGCAAAAGCACACAGGGCTGCCAAGAGGCAGGAAGTCTTACTCCAGAGGAGGTCTCCTCTGGAGTAAGACTGGGGGCTAATTGGCCACCCCCCCTAGTCTATTTAAGAGCAATACAGGCCAGCTGGAAAGCTGCTGGAATCAATTAGTTCCAAACTCAGATCTCCGTCATGCCTCGTATTTTTCCTGTGTTGGATATCTTATCAAGAAGCACTCCTGGGCATTTTGCCAAGCCTTCAGACATTATGTAAGATAACCAGAACTAATTGTCTAAGACTGACTGAAGTTATGCCAGTTGCTAATGGATACTAATTAGTAACTGACTTTCTGCAAACAAGGATTGCTTCTTTTGATTTGTGTGTTTTCACCGCTGCTAAGCCAGTGGTTCATTAATTAAACAAATTTAGTTCCAACCATATTTTTGTGATACGTTTCTAAGTGGAGACAGAACAGCTCTCCTCAAGCCTTGAGGAGGGCAAAAATGGCCTCCATGGTCTTCCAAGGCTCTCTGGAGACCCTCTGGAGGCCAGAAACTAGCCTTTTGTGGACTTTCGGTACTTTTGGGAGGCCCATTTTTCACTCTCCCCTGGTTCCAGAGTCTTTCCTGGAACCTCCAGGAAGGCAAAAATGGCCTCCCCTGAACTCCGGAGGTCAGAAATGGGATGGTTTCCAAACTTCCAGTACTTCCGGTAGCCTGGTTTTTTGCCCTCCCCAGGCTCCAGAGGCTTTCCTTGAGCCTCCAGGAGGGCAAAAATGGCCTCCCCGGGCTCTGGAGACCCTCCAGAGGCCAGAAATGGGACCATTTATGGACATCCAATAGGCCCATTTTTCATCCTCCCAGAGCCTCCGCTCACTTCCCTGGCATCCAAAATGAGACACATGGAGAATCCTGGGAGGGGGTGGGCACGGTGCTCAGGGTCAGCCAGTCCTTGGGACAACTGGTTTTGTTAACCAGATTAAAATTAAAATCCAATTTGCAAGAACTGGTCCAAATTGGCTGAATCCCACCCACCCTTTACGCTTCCCTGTGTTGCCCAAATCTGTTCCAGGAACTAGAAGATACTCCATACGTAGAGGTCAGATTGCACTGAGGAGTGAAAGCGAAAAGGGAAAATAGTGGGGGAATGTTCTAACCCAGTTATTAATCTCACCATAAAGTTCTTTATCTCTTGTGTCCTAGTTGTCATCAGAATCGATGACTGGACTATGAGCAGATGGTGCTCAATGTAAAAGATAGCTGGTGCCATTCACTCATCACTTGGGCTTTCTCTCTTAGGTTCCTCCAGATGGAGCACCCTTGTCAGGTTCAATGTTTGGGGCATAGGAACAGCAGGTAATCAGAAAGAAGCAGATCTCACAACTAGGATTCAAATGGGGTTTAGCGAAGCTCTCCTGCGGAGGAATCAGGTGTACGTGGTTCAGAGGTGAATTCCTACCAGGGCGCCGCTCCAGTAGCATCCCACCGATTGCACAATTTGCACGCGACGACTCTGGTACTGTCTTTGCCAGTCTGTGTGCAGTGCCATCTTTCCCCCCCTAGTTTTTGGCTATTTTTTTGCTCTATGAGCATGCACAGAAGGAAAATTGTCCCTCTGTGCATGCGCAGAACCAAAATCACTTGATGTGTAGTGAGGGTGCGTGCAGGCAAAACATCGCAAGGAACTGACTGATTGCATGAGCTCTTTCCCCCTTCATCCAGAACATATAATGATAGGGACAGTTTAACTGCATTATTGTTAGGTTCAATAGGGTTACATGTTTGCAATTTACTTGGTTTAAACTCAAAACAATGATGTGATTTGTGGCACGCAGGAAAGCAGAGAACGCTCTTTTTTTAAAGAAAAAAAAAGACAGGTTTTGGAGGTCCCCCCCCCGATAAACTGTGGGCTTCTGCTGAGAATTCAGGACAAGGAAAATTCATTTTTACATTGTGCAGAATTTAACTGAGAAATTCACAAAATATTTTAAGATTGACCAGCTCTTTAAAGTGACTAATAAAACTAAAAACGGAGCTATTGTTTATATTATTGCATTTTTCCTCTGCAATTGTTTTGCTGTATGAACAATTATAGAATTTGTGCTTGGGAATTAAGCAAACAGGACTTGAAATAAATTCTGTTTGATCTTTCCTCTGCTTCAATTCCTAAAGTTACTGCCTAAGATTTAAGAGATCTATAGGTGACTTAAAGCTGCTTTTACAGCTCTTCTGTAACTTGCGTTTTCCCTAGTCATGCACTGTGACTTTTTAAATACAGTGATATCTCGTCTTACGAACCCCTCTTCTTATGAACTTTTCATGATATGAACCCAGTGTTTAAGATTTTTTTGCATCTTATTCCGAACTATTTTCACCTTACGAACCCGAGCAGCCGCCACTCATCCCGAAGCACTGGGATTTCCCTGAGGCTCCTTTCCCTGGGATTCCCTTCATTTTTGCCAGCGCTGCTTTGAATCCCAGCGACAAACTCTCCTTCCAAACTGCATGGGGAAAAGAGTCATGGAGCTCAAGGGAGGAGAAAGGTGTGGGGGAAATGAGCAGAACGGGGTGGGCAAAAACGGGAGGGACTCATGGAGCTCAAGAGAGGAGAAAGGTATGGGGGAAATGAGCAGAATGGGGTGGGCAAAAACAGGAGGGAAAGACCCATGGAGCTCAAGAGAGGCTCTTTTCACCTTGCTTCATTGGCCTGCCACCTCTTGCCACCTCTTGCTGTCCCTCCCCCCACTCTGTTCGTCTGCCCGCTGCTTTTTTTTTTAAAGCCTTAATGTTTTGGATTTTCCTAATGGGATTGCAGCATTACAGTAATACCCCGGTTATTGCGTCCCCGACCATTGCGAACAGGGTAATTTGCGATTTTTCAACCCGGAAGTCAAAACACCATCTGCGCATGTGTGCCCTTTTTTTCTATGGGCACGCATGCGTAGATGGCGCCCGGCAGATCAGCTGCTGGGCGGCTTCCCTGGGTCTTCCCCCTCTTGCTGGCGGGAGGGTGAGCAGCGGGCATCAGCAAGGAGTTTCCCCACTGCCCACGCAAACTCCTCGCTGCCGCCCGCCCTTCGCCCGCCCACGCCGTTCATTCTCGCCGCTTTCGAGCTGAGTCCTGAAGCGAATTCGCTCCAGGACTCAGCTGGAAAGCGGCGAGAGCCAGCGCGGAGAAGCCGTTCGCTGGCGCTGGCTCTCGGCGCTTTTGAGCTGAGTCCTGAAGCGAATTCGCTCCAGGACTCAGCTCGAAAGCGGCGACAGCCAGCGCGGAGAAGCCGTTCGCTGGCGCTGGCTGTCAGCGCTTTTGAGCTGAGTCCTGAAGCGAATTCGCTCCAGGACTCAGCTCGAAAGCGCCGACAGCCAGCGCGGAGAAGCTGTTCGCTGGCGCTGGCTGTCGGCGCTTTTGAGCTGAGTCCTGAAGCGAATTCGCTCCAGGACTCAGCTCGAAAGCGCCGACAGCCAGCGCGGAGAAGCCGTTCGCTGGCACTGGCTGTCGGCGCTTTTGAGCTGAGTCCTGAAGCGAATTCGCTCCAGGACTCAGCTCGAAAGCGGCGACAGCCAGCGCGGAGAAGCCGTTCGCTGGCGCTGGCTGTCGGCGCTTTTGAGCTGAGTCCTGAAGCAAATTCGCTCCAGGACTCAGCTCGAAAGTGGCGAGAGCCAGCGCCAGCGAGCGGCTTGTCCGCCGCCTGCCTGTCCGCTAGCGAGGAGCCGAAGATTGGGGGCGGCGCGGCTGTTTTAAAATGTCGCCGCCGGCATGGGGGGCTTGCCAGCACCCCCCGGACCCCCAACCCGGGTTTGGGGGGCTGCTAGGAAGCCCCCCATGCCGCCGGCAACATTTTAAAACAGCCGCGCCGCCCCCAATCTTCGGCTCCTTGCTAGCGCTGCGGGAGTAAAAACACCATCTGCACATGCGCAGATGGTGTTTTTACTTCCGCAGCGCTACTTCGCGAAAACCCGCTCGTTGCGGGGGGTCCTGGAACGGAACCCTCGCAACGAGCGGGGGATCACTGTATTGGCTTTTCCATTGATTCCTATGGGAAACATTGTTTCATCTTACGAACTTTTCACCTTACGGACCTCGTCCTGGAACTAAGTTCGTAAGATGAGGTATTACTGTATCTCTAATTTTGAAGACTTCAACGGCCAACAACACAAGCCCCTTATCACAATCCCTGATTCTCATTGGTTCTGCAGGCAATGTTTTGAACTACCACATTTTAATACCATCCGCAGTGAAGGTTTCATAGAATCTTAGAATTTACTGCTACTGGCAGAAATGCAGCCAAACAGATAGAGATGCCCATCACATTATCCCTTACAAATTACACACTAAGCTACAATTAATAATAATAATAATAATAATAATAATAATAATAATAATAATAATAATAATTTATTGGATTTGTACGCCGCCCCTCTCCGCAGACTGGGGTTGGTTCACAACAATAATAATAACAATGTGCAATGTAACAAATCTAATATTTAAAAGAAAGTATCTAAAAACCCATAATTTAAAAACCATACATCCCAAACGTACCATACATAAAACTATATAAGCCTGGGGAGATGTCTCAATTCAGTACATTCTATGTTCAGAAGAAATTATTATTATTATTATTATTATTATTATTATTATTATTATTATTATTATTTAGATTTGTATGCCGCCCCTCTCCATAGATCACTTTGAGATCACTTTGAAATGAATGCTTTTGAGATGGTCAAAAAATAATGTAAACACTCTTTTTAATGTAGGTGTGTATTGTTTTAAAACTAATGTCTCTAGGGATTGTTTCTCATAAGATTAAAAAGATGACTGCCATTCAGAATATTTTTAGTAATTATTTAAATTTATATGGCTGCCCATCTTAAGCACCTCTAGGCAGCTTACAACGACCATAAAACTATTTAACAAAATAATCATAAAAACAATAAACAAAGCCGCCATAATCACCCCCCTTCGGATGTTTCACAGCATGTTCAGCTATATCCCTTCCATACAGAAGTGGGTTTTAGCTGCTGCGATGGGTGCCCAAGACTTGTGCATGATGGGTGCCCAAGATTTTTCTCTCTGATGGCTGAGTTTTGAATTTTTTTGGCTGAAGGAGAATGATACCATTTGCGCTGATGGGTATGGCACCACTACATTGATTGACGTTTTCTCTCCAGAGTATGGGGATAAGCTCAACTTTTATCTCCTGTCACTATACAGTTGAGAAAAGCCTCGCCTTCAATCTCAACACGGTCAAGAAATTCTTGGGTGGCACTAACTCTGTCGATTTTCTGTGCTTCAGTAAACATCTTGGGCACCCATCGCAGCAACCCTTAGCATTCAGATAGCGCATTACAGCGCACACTTCACACTTGGAGGGAAACAGAATGAGGACACTCGTCTCTAACCTTCACCCCAACGCCAGTCAATGATCTACTGACCACTGGCACTGCTCGTTCTCTTCCGCTGGCTTCCCGCTACACGATAATCCCAACTTCCCCCGCGAACATTCCCCGCGAGAGCTACGTGCCTTGTAACCTTACTTTCCAGATAACCCTCATAGATTTGTTGTTATAGAAATAGCTAGTTAATACAATTATACAAAAGTATTAAAATGAGGTTTGATATTAAAGCCTTATTCGACTGCACGAAAGGGAGTTGGAAGTCAGTGCCTTTTTTTTCCTTCCCCCCCTTTTCTTTCCCTCCCTGTTCCCTTGCTTTTTCCCTTCCCTATTTTCCCTACTATTAACTTTTGCCTTTTCTTTATAGGCTATAGCAAAGCTGGCTGAGGAACTCTGGGAGTTGAAGTCCACAGCTCTTAAAAGTTGCCATGGCTGGAGACCCCTGGGTTATATTCTAAGCTAATAAAAATTATTTTTTTAAAAATAGCCTCTTCTGAGGCATAAGACTGAGAAGAGACTTTTACTCAAAAGTTTCATACCATTTGGGTTAGAAAGATCAATTTTTTGCCTCTGACCTCACGACTGCTGCCAGTCAGAGTTGACAATATTTCGTCTTACTAATGCTGCAAAACAACAGCTTCCTACATTCCTAAGGCAGTGTTTCCCAACCTTGGCAACTTGAAGATATCTGGACTTCAACTCCCAGAATTCCCCAGCCAGCATTCGCTGTCTGGGGAATTCTGGGAGTTGAAGTCCAAATATCTCCAGGTTGCCAAGGTTGGGAAACACTGTCCTAAGGTATAGAAGAGAGCACTACCAATCAGCGTGTATTATTTCTTACATCCCCAGTGGAGGAATGAATCTAACCAGAGGCAAAATCATCCCACAGGCATGTCTGGCACGCCAGATCGTGTTTCATTGTTTTTGCTTGTATTGTTTTATGATGTTTGGTTTTTATATAACTGTTGTGAGTTGCCCAGAGTTGTGATTTTTAGATGGGTGGCCGTAAAAGTCTTTTCAATAAATAAAATAGAAGTGGAGAAGTGCAGCTCCACTCCCAGCTCCAAAACTCAACGATCTTGAAGTTCTGTGTTCAGTTCTGGAGACCTCACCTACAAAAAGATATTGACAAAATTGAACGGGTCCAAAGACGGGCTACAAGAATGGTGGAAGGTCTTAAGCATAAAACGTATCAGGAAAGACTTAATGAACTCAATCTGTATAGTCTGGAGGACAGAAGGAAAAGGGGGGACATGATGGAAACATTTAAATATGTTAAAGGGTTAAATAAGGTCCAGGGGGGAAGTGTTTTTAATAGGAAAGTGAACACAAGAACAAGGGGGCACAATCTGAAGTTAGTTGGGGGAAAGATCAAAAGCAACATGAGAAAATATTATTTTACTGAAAGAGTAGTAGATCCTTGGAACAAACTTCCAGCAGACGTGGTTGATAAATCCACAGTAACTGAATTTAAACATGCCTGGGATAAACATATATCCATCCTAAGATAAAATACAGAAAATAGTATAAGGGCAGACTAGATGGACCATGAGGTCTTTTTCTGCCGTCAGTCTTCTATGTTTCTATGTTTCTAGCACTCAAAAAGATGCTGCAAAAGATCATCCAGACGTGCCTAAGGTATTCTCTGCTCAGACAAAGAATCTTCTCCTTTAGTGGGAGAAATCATTTCTACCAATAGTGGAGAATATGTGTAGCTTCAGAGTTAAAATGAGGACGCTGGTTATATCATCTAATTTGGGTATTGAAATATCTGCAAGAAAACAAACAAGCACTGAGAGTTTAAGTTTTATTGGATTTATAGGCCACCCAACTCCTGACGGACCAAGCACCCCTCACATCATTCTTAGCTTACTTCTGAGCTGAGGAGGAAGGACATTCCTACAGGCAGAAGGAGAAAAGGATGGATTGCTGCATTAGTGGAAATATGGAGGAGACCAAGCACTTCAAGGAGGTCTGCATCTAAACTTCCATCAGCCAGATATAAAAAAGGTATCCATGCAGCCTCCACACCCTGGGCCAGATCTTCCCCTATATCCGTGATTAGTGTTGGGCGAACCCAACGAAGTTCGGGTTCGGCGAACTCACCCAAACTTTGCCATGAAGTTTGGGTGAGTTCGCCGAACCTAAACCCGAACCTGAACTTTTGCTTGCAGCAAGCCGCTGCGGTGTCCTTTTCTGTAAAAATAAACAAGGAGGTGGGGAATTCCCCACCTCCTTTTGCTTCCTTTTATGTTTACGGAAAAGGATGCCGCAGCGGCGCTGCAAGCAAAAGGAGGTGGGAAATCCCATGAAGGGATTCCGGAGGTGGGGCGTTGACATCACGGAGACTCCATCCTTCCCGTTTCAGCCACCCAGGAAGTAGTCTCCGTGACGTCAAAGCCCCGCCCCCAGAATCCCTTTGTGGGATTTCCCACCTCCTTTTGCTTGCAGTGCCGCAAACAAAAGGAGGTGGGAAATCCCACAAAGGGATTCCCCACTCTCCTCCCGGGTGGCGGCGTTTCGCGGTGTTCGGCCGAACCCGAACTGAACCGGAACTTTACCCAAACTTTTAAAAAAGTTCGGGTTCGGGTTCGGCATGCCAAACACTGCAAAGTTCGGCACGAACCCGGACTTTGCAGGTTCGGTTCACCCAACACTACTTGTGATCAGTAATGAGCTGCTGTCCTCATTCGGGGGGGGGGGACACAGTGGGGGATGGAATACTTAATAGGGTTTTTTAATATTAAATTTTATTTGTATTTACAAGAATAACTTACAATATATAAAATCACAATAATAGTAACACTAACAAGCAAACAAGTCAATAAGAAAGGACAAAAAGAAAAAAGACAAAAAACACCATTTGAGAAGAGAGAAAAATCTTATTTCTCTCTTGGCTATCCCAATCTTAAATGTTTCTTATTGAATTTTATGCAGTTATTCATATCGTTTAACACATTTACATTTCATAATTGGTCTTATATAATTCCACTTCAGTTTATTATTAAATATTTCGTTTTAAAATTAGCTCATTACACCCTTGTCTGTTAGAATATTCTTCTATACTAAGTCACTCTTTTCTCACTCATTATTGTCTATATACACTCTTATCTCTGCAAGTTCTCAGAAATTAATATCTTTATACTGTTATTAAGTTTTCTTCCTTTTATCTAACCATTTATACCATTTATCCCAAATTTGGTAATAATCCGTATCTTCTTTTTCTTTTAATCTCATAGTTAGCCTACTCATTTCTGCCACTACAAATATTTTATTGATCACTTGTAGGTTGGTGGGAATTGTTTCTTTCTTCCATTGTGCATAGCAAATCCTCGCCGCAGTTGAGATATGGATTATCAAGTATCGTATGTCTTTGTGTATTTTGGGGTCTGTTATGCCCAAAAGAAATATTTCAGGTTTTAGTTCTACATTAAATGATATAATTTCTCTTAACCACCATTGAATTTTTTTCCAATATGTTCTGGCCCCGTGACATGTCCACCACATGTGGTATTAAGTTCCTAGTTCTTTTTTGCATTTCCAACATCTGCAGGATGAGTCAGGGTAGATTTTAGCCAGTCTTGTCGGAGCAAGATGCCATTGATAAAACATTTTGTACGTTTTCATTATAAGCTTAAGAGTTCTTTATTATCCTTCTTTCTCTACTACCTTAGCATGATCCTTAATTACTTTTAAAATATGAAATAATTAAATAGTTTTGTTTTTACCCATAAATACTTTAATCATTTTAACTGAACTTTTATAGCTAGAACTGAACTTTCATAGCAATTAAAGTAAATTGAGCTACTTGCCCCATCTGTTATCATATGAACATTGTAGGTTCAATACAAAACCTTAAAATGTTACTGTGCTCTTCAACAAATAATGCTGTCGGTCACTTGTCCTTTTTGTGGCTATTCAAATAATGTGTCTTAATCAACTGAAAAAGAGTCAAAGCATTTATTTGAAAACTTATCTTGGTTGGTAAGCTGCCCCCACCCAGTCACATGACCTTTAAGCCACCACCCATCACATGATTGTCAAGCCACTCCCACCTGGTCACATGGCTGGCAAGTCACTCCTACCCAGCCACATGACCATCAAGCCACACCCACAAAATAAGCCATGCCTACACTGCCCGTGATGGCGAACCTATGGCATGCGTGCCAGAAATGGAATGCTGAGCCCTCTCTGCATGTGAGCCAATGACCAGCTCAGGTTCTCTGTGCATGTTCGAGTGCCTTCTGCCGGGCAGCTGATTTTTGGGTCAGACAAACTCATGCTTTCTCCTCACTATAATAATAATAATAATAATAATAATAATAATAATAATAATAATAACAACAACAACAACAACAACAACAACAACACTACTACTACTACTACTACTACTAATAATAATAATAATAATAATAATAATTTATTAGATTTGTATGCTGCCCCTCTCCGAGGTCTTGGGGAGGCTCACAACATAGCAATAATATAGTATGAATACAAATCCAATATTAAAAAGTTAAAAAACTAGTTTAAAAAATAAATTATCATAGCAATCATCAACTACACAGTCACACACATTCAGTCCAACTAATCATGATACAGAGATCAAACATAAAGGGGGGTTAATTCCCCCATGCTTGGCGGCAGAGATATGTCTTCAACATTTTGTGGAAGGCGAGGAGGGTTAGGGGCAGTTCGAATCTCTGGGGGGAGTTGATTCCAGAGGGCTGGGGCCCCCACAGAGAAGGCTCTTCCCCTGGGGCCCGCCAGATGAGAAACCATTTTTTATTTTTTTATTTTTTTGCTATTCAAGAATTTTATATTAAAAAATTAATAAAATGCTGTTTGTTAATCAAACCAGAGGCAAGAAGAACTGTTAAATTACAGATGTTAGAATCAGCTTGGGGGTTTGTTTGTTTTTTAATTCATTCCCTCCATCTCCAAAGAAACAATTTAAATCTGTGCCTCTCTCCATGATACCTGCTGGGGTGTCAAAGGTTTAAAGTGAGCCCCCCCTCCTCCCTTCAGCAAAAAAAAGAGAGAACAAGTACAACCCTAGCAAAGATGGCTGCAGGGTTTGGAGGAAATTGAGGAAAATGTCCTCAGGTTTAGCCCTTCCTGACAGATCCATCAGTTGTGGGCTTTGTCCTTCTCATCTGGCTTTTCTCGAGGCATCCTGGCCGCTCATTTGCAGGAAAGAGAAGCAGGTTCACAAGAGGGCTCTACAAGGGATCATAAATATCCTGCCAGGAGCTAAAAAGATTTTTAAAAACCTCCCTAGTGATGAAATGAATATGTCCATGTGGATAAGAAGCACTTTATCATTAGTGCCTTTTTCCAGGTTTTTTTCTCAATTTTCTTAGAACTCCTGGTGGCCTCCCATTTTTAGTCTGATCTGATCCTATTTAACTAAGGGGGAGTGGTTGGAATCAGCCAAATCTAGCAGGATGCTGCCATCTTCTGTGACCTGAAATTCTACTTCCCACTCCAAGCATGGGAAAGATAGGTCTGATAGGTTTGGGAAAGATAGGTCTGTTGTCACATCTATACAGACAGGGTGCTGCAGCATGAGAAAAACAGCACAGTGGTACCTCTACGTACGAATTTAATTTGTTTTGTGACCAGGTTCTTAAGTAGAAAAGTTCATAAGAAGAAGCAATTTTTCCCATAGGAATCAATGTAAAAGTGAATAATGTGTACAAACCCATTAGAAAAATCCAAAACCTTAAGGCTAAAAAAAGAAGCTGTGGGTGGACAAAGCGAAGCAAACGGAGTGGGAAGAGGGACAATGAAAGGTGGTGGGTGGATGAATCTCCGTTCACCTTGCTTCGTCCACCCGCCACTTCTTGTTGTCCCTCCCCCATTCCGTTCGCCTTGCTTCATCCACCCGCTATCTCTCGCTGTCCCTCCCCCACTCCGTTCGCCTTGTTTCGTCCACCCACCACCTCTCGCTGTCCCTCCCCACTCCATTCACCTTGCTTTGTCCACCTGCCACTTCTCGCTGTCCCTCTCCCCACTCTGTTTGCCTTGCTTCATCCGCCCGCCACCGCTTCCCCTCTCACTGTCCCTCTCCGTTGCTCACAGCAGCCGCAGCAGCAACCGAGAGAGAAGCGAGGGTTCATAAGTGGAAAATGGTTTGTGAGAAGAGGCAAAGAAATCTTGAACACCCGGTTCGTATCTAAAACAGTTCATAAGTATAGGCGTTCGTATGTAGAGGTAGCACTGTATAACATATTTTTTTGCAAAGAAACAAAGGCTGACTTGATAAACTTATGGAAATTTGACTTTTATATCATAAAATTCTCATGCGTGAAACAAATTCCAGAATAACTTTCTGATATTATAGAGAAAAAGCCAATAACTTGTGCATGAAATCACAAAAAGGACATTTACGATTCAAAGAGAAAGTGATTCTTTATGGCAAGTGGAGTATAAAACATATAAACATTTACCAAAAGAAAGTGCAGAAGAAAGATGACTAAATGAAGCCTCTAGCTCCAGGAGCAATCTACCACTTGGTACTGCAGTGAGGGCACTACTGCTCTCTTTCCCTGTCTTGATGAGAACTTCCCAAAGGCAACTGAATGCCAGAAAGAAAGAAAAGAAAATGTGGGACAGTTTTGCAAGACTTTCCATACGACCTTAACCCATGGCTTGTTGAATTATGCAAAACCCAAGGGAACTCCACTGTACAAACTGAAGGAACCAACTTTAAAATATACTGAGAAGCTGAGTTTTCAAATAAAACCACTTAGGGAAGCACAAATAACCCCAATGCAAAGACTTTAATCAGCAAACAGCACGCCAGAGCAATGATATATTTAAATATTATTTATCTTAGGCAAGATCCTTTGTAATTATCCCACTAAATGCAGGGTTACAGTCCTTATATTTTTACATTGGTGACAACTTCATTGACCTGTGGCAACTGGTGTAAACTTAAAGAATATTCAAGTGGTGAATCTGTCCCACTAACTTTAGGTCAACCCCTATTCTATGGAGGCAATTACAAAACCACTACTTCCTGAACAAAATTTGAGTAATCAGGTTTCATTCAGGAAACTCTGCAGATTAGGAAAACCCACAGGCAAAACACGTATTTGACTATAAGGAGGCAGGAAAAATGCCTATAATGTCTCTATATCACATTATCTGCTCTGTTCATTGAAAGGCAGGATATAAACTAATTAAATAAATAATCAATCAGACCTAGTTACAACACAGAAAGACAATATGCATCCAAATTGCACTGGTGAACAGGAACTGTAAAGATTATATTTTTCTTTCGAGGCATATAAACACAGACTTTGCTCTCCTATTTTTATGGAAAGCAACAATCAAAACTGCCAAGATCTTTCACTGAGTAATTGTTTCCCTTCTGGTTGAATAAAGAGTTCAATAATTGCTTAAATTGACATACATTATCAGATGACCAAAACCTCAGTCTAGTTGCTAGAGTCTCGTTTGTTCAGGATTCAGAAGGGTGAAAGAGATTACAACAAAAACTTTACTGCTAAATAAAAGACTACCTTATAAAGTGAATGTTTTTAAAAACTATCTATACCAGTGTTTTTAAACCAGTGTGCCGTGGCACACTAGTGTGCCGTGAGACATGGTCAGGTGTGCCGTGAAGCTCAGCAAGAGAAAGAAAGAGAGAAAGAAAGAGAGAGAGAGAGAGAAAGAAAGGCAGGGAAGGAGGGACAGATAGAAAGAGAGCAAAAAAGAGAGGAAGGAAGGAAGAGAGAAAGAAAGAGGGATGGAGAGAGAGAGGAAGGAAGGGAAAGAGAGAAAGAGAGAGAGAAATAGAGTGAAAGGGAGGAAGAGAGAGAGAGAGAACTTTTTGTCCAAACTTTTTTAGCCCCCCCCTCCCCCCTGCTCAATGTACCCCATGATTTTGTATATGTAAAAACTGTGCAGCAGCTCAAAAAAGGTTGAAAATCACTGATCTATACAATACCAAGTAGCCAATTTAAAACAATGTTTTCTAAGAAGGCTAATTTGAGTTCATTAATCTGCTGCAGCCTTTCCCCGGCCTGGTGTTCTCCAGATGAGTTGGACTTCAGTATCCATAATTCACAGCCAACGCGGACATTGAGCATGCTGGCTGACAGTGAAAGATGTTGAAGTCCAAAACATCTGGAGGTCATCAGTTGGGGAAGGCTGTCCTATTGCTTCGGTTAATTAAGACTTCCAGTCTTACAAATGGAAATGAGAATAATAAGCCCCATTCATAGTGATGAAGACGTTGCGTTGCGTTCTGAAGGATTATGATCAGTGTCCTCTTAATACTAATGCATAAAGACATAGATCCTCATGCCAGAGTAAAATTAAAATCATTCCTAATGTCTGCAAGGCATTATCTCCCCTCCCTCCCAAAGTACTTCGTATTATTTAACATTATTGATGGCATACCAATTAATATACTTTTAATTTACAAATTCTATGCATGTGAATCCCATCTTTCCTATAAAATAGACCTAGATACTGATTATCATCTCTTCTACACCTGTCAATCAAATGCAGCTAATCTCTCTTAATAGCCTAGTGGGAGGGATATATTTCCTAAATGAAAACAGATAATTCTTAACCTACTCCCCCCCCAAAAGATACATGCATGGAATTCATCAACCCGTCATTTATGTGTAAAGGCAGGATGGTAATGCATGTGAATTTCTGTCCCTTTAATGAAGTGACAAAGCAGATGTGGGGAGGAGCCTGTACTGGCAATAATTATTAACCACCCTTTTTATAAGTACTTAGCTATTTAGTTCAAGAGCCATTAGGATTTTTTGCTGCAGTGGACCACTACAGCCAGCTCCGTGGAAATACTAATTATGGTCATGCCTAATCTCAGCCTTATGTCAGCAGAGATAGATCAGTCTTCCCAACTAAGGCTGCTGTGCATAGCCAAGATGGTACTTGAATGCATCCAGCTTGGGATGTTGGTATATCCTGACCCTTTGCAATCCATGGAAACTATTGTGGTTGGCTCTGGCCCAGCTCCTGCCCCAGGGAATGTGGAGGTGGATGCAGGGGAAACTTCAACATGTCATAGGCCTGTGTTATTGCCAACAGAGTCAGTTCAGAGTTTAGTTTCCTCAGACCAAAAAGAAGGTGGGAGTGACTCGGAAGAGGGGGGCTTGGCACACAGCCCAGGCAGTCAATCTCCCTTATCTTCCATTGATTTGGATGAAGAAGTCTTGGACCCACTCAAGCGCAGAATTATGCGTAGAAAAGACCAAGTAAGGACATATTACAGGAGATAAGAGAGGCCACCTGTGTTTGGGTGGGGCTACAGTAATTAGGACTGCTGCTATAAATAGCAGCATGTGGGTTTGGCTGTTGTGGAAGAGTATCTGATCGTAGTTCGTCAGGAATCCTGTGTTGCCGTTTTCTGGACTTTGTTGCTTTTTCACGCCTTTGAAAACAAAGCAGAGCAATGTGTGTGTGTGTGAGTGTGTGTGTCTCACTTCCTTGGAAGAAGAAGGGGTGTGAAGTTTCTTCACAACTGCTAGTTAAGTATTTAATGACTGCTTAAGGGAACTTGTACAGACTACCCGGTTGTTTTGGGACGAGTGCTCTTTGCAATACAAAAAGAGTGCTTAGTTTATTTTGAATTTTGTGATCAAGAACATTGTTTTGAATTTTCAAACGTGTGTGTGTCTGAAATTTGTACCCTTGAATTTTCGGGAGGCTCCTACCAGAGTTCCCTCTAATTTTTTTTTTGGTGGGGTGGGCGGAAAAGTATAGTGTCTGAGCGGCAGTCCCTTTGGGACTGGGCAGCACATAAAAAATAAATAAATAAATAAACAAACAAAAAAACAAACAAAAAAACAAACAAAACCCACCCTGTTTTTGCCTCAGAGAATTTCAAAATAAAATACTGTACTGTGTGTCTATAACAGTGAGCTCATAATAGGGCAATTCTATCAATATCAAAATGCCACTTAAATAGTTGAGCTAGTTTCAAACTAGATTTTGATTTTCTTTCTCTCTTCCTTACTCCCATTCTTTTTCTTTCTCTTTTCCTTCCTCTCTTTTTTCTATCTGTTTCTCTCTCTTCCTCTCTCTCTCCTTCCCTCTCACTCTTTCTCTCTCGGCTTCTGGGCAGGTTTGGAAAACTCTGAGTTGATGATGATTTTTAAGTGAGCGATTGCTCACTGCTCAGCTTAGAGGGAACTATGGCTCCTACCAGAGAGCCCAGCAGAACAGAAGCAAAGGAGCAGATACTAGCACCAACACCGTAAAACCTGCACCATCAGGTTTTAACATAGAAGCAGAGAACTGTACTGGTTGCAACAGGAGATAGATATAGTAAGGATTAAGCGTATAGAATGAAGATTTTTCAATATCATTATTACCAATAAAGAAGAATAGGTGCAGCTCAATGCTATCACTGATGATATTACGTTAGTCAACGAAATATCTGCAAGAAAACAGCCAAGGTCAGAGAGCACCAAGAACATTTCATTTCAACCCTGAGCTACAAATATTATCTTTTGCTGGTAATAATGATGCTGGAAAATCCCTATTGTATATACTTAAAACCCATTGCACTGCATTGCATTTTTGAATAGACATGTATAGGTTTGTCAGGTTTGTTTGTTTATCTATTATATCCACCTCCGGCTGCAATCCATAGTTCTCTGTAGTTAGTGAGAGAAGAAGTCACCTTGAGGAATGTTAGCCTGATGAGGATGCAAGTTTGGTAATGAAATGTCTACAAGAAAACAACCAAGCATAGAAAGCGCCAAGTATTCTTATTCCCCTGCTGAGATTAAGAACATAAAGATTCATTTTGTTAGACAATGGAAATATATCGAAGTTGCAATTCAACTCAAGAGTTGAGCTCAACTTTTTCCCCTGCCTTGATATATTTTGTACTAACAGACAAATATTAAGGCAAAGAGAAGCATTAGCTGAAATCCAAATATTACATTTATATTTCACTGTTTCCCTTAGATGCCAGACTGAATTTCTTTAGAGTCTTCTCAGGCCAAACAAACAAACTTCTTCTGAAATTTAATTGACTCTTATTACCTAATACCTTCTCCATAAAAATACAGGCCAAATTTTGAGTATACAATCTTTGACCTGAAAGTATACTTAAAGAATACTCTGTAAAAGACAGAAATCCAAGACAGACAAGTCAACATGGAAGGATTCAGAGGTAACATCTGACAGTTACTTTCCAGAATGGTGAAAAGCTAAACCATCTTTTTTTTTTAAAAAAAAAGAAAGAAGTAACATAAAAATTATACAGAAGGCGGTTTAAAAATTAAGTATCATGTTGGTAGTATAGTATAGCCTTTATTGACATTGGATATCATGCAATAAAATTGGTTTTAGCCTCACTGGTGCTATCCATGACAAAAAATACAAACAACATAAATAGTATAAGAATAGCCCCTATGCAAATAATTAGGAAAAGAAAAAGGGAAAGAAAAACTAATCACATGTTTCCACATGTGCGTGGAGTGATTGTGATTGTGTTTAAGAGTCTGCCAGGCCAAGGATAGTAAGTATTTTTAAACCTATTTGTTTGGCTGGCTATGCTTCAATGTCTTCTGCCTGATGGTAAAAGTGTGAAGAGACACCAACCAGGGTGTGACTCATCTCTGACGTACTCTACTAAAGCAATGAGACCTGGCGAGGTCATCCAGTGGTGTTAGAGGGAAACCAATGGTTTCTTGTGCCAAATTGCCTTCCTCTCCACAACAGTTAAACCAGTGTACCATATTATAATGCAATAGAAAGGACACTTTCTATTTTTGTACTCTAAAATACTGGCCCAGTCTGCAATATACCCTACGACGAGACTAGACTTTCAATCCTGGGCCTAGAAAGTTTAGAACTAAGACGCCTTAAACAAGATCTAAGTATTGCCCACAATATCATATGCTGCAAAGTCCTGCCTGTCGGCGACTACTTCAGCTTCAATCACTACAACAGAAGAGCACACAACAGATTTAAACTTAATATTAACCGCTCCAAACTTGACTGTAAAAAATATGACTTCAGTAACCGAATTGTCAAAGCATGGAACTCATTACCGGACTCCATAGGGTCATCCCAAAACCCCCAACACTTTACCCTTAGATTATCTCTGGTTGACCTATCCAGATTCCTAAGACATTAGTATGGGGCGAGTACAACTGCGCTAGAGTGCCTTCCGTCCCCTGTCCTATTGCTCTCCTATATCTCCTATACCTTTCTTCTATTCCTATATCTCTTCTTCTATTCTTTCATTGATTTGTTCTATTACTATATCTTCTTTTCTATTCTTTCTTAGATATATTTTACTATGAGTATCTCCTCTATAACCTATACCCACTAAAACCCTCAGTGTGTATTGGACGAAATAAATAAAATTTTATTAATAAAGTTTGAAATTGCAATGCAGATTTTTACTGAAAATAAGTCCAACGTCTAAGAAATAAACAACTATTAAAAGCATAATGATAGCAAAAGAAATTTAAGTTTATACTTAACATTAAGTGCTTTAGTTTAAAATATTTTCTATTCAAGTTTCAAAAGTGGCAACTTATTTGAAAAAGTCATTATATCATCCTTCCTTCCATAGTGTCCATAGTTTACTTTGCAGAAAATAAACTAAGGCGCTCCAAATATTAGTCATCAGATTAATGAAATAAAAGTAATGTTTGCTTTCAATGCGTCATGATAACACGCTGGCACTGAAATCTTCTTTAACAAGGAACTAAGACTACCTTCAGTAAATTTTGATTAAACTTTTAATACAAATGCTTGACTTCTATTTGACTTTAAAATCTGTTTTAATATTTTGGCCTATTTTTCAGAGGTGGCAACTTATTTAAGAAATAAATCCACCAAAAATAAATAGTACTTATTTCCTTAGCACAAATGTATTTATTTCATAAAAATTGTAGGCAGGGATAACAGTATACATCAAGACAATTGGTGTGTTAAAAAATAAATCAGCCAATTTTTTGAATCTGAAACTATAGGTGTCCCTTCCCAGGGAGAAAATACCAGTCAGCCCTCTGGTGTATGAACAAGTCTCTCAAAATCCTGCTTTCCCTTACCCTAAACTCATAGGTAGTTTGAATAATTCCAGCATGTTGAACATTTCAGCAAAAAAATATTTCAGGAAAAGAGATTTAAGGAAACAGCTAGGCATCTTAATGGCATCATGATTATAAAAAGTACCATTGTATCTGGCAGTGGAATACAAATACAGTGAGATGTCCGCAGGTATGGTAAAAAAAACCTTTATGGCTTCAATGGTGCTATCAAAAGCTTCATTTCTCTTTCTTTCTTTCTTTCTTTCTCTCTTTTTCCTTTTCTCTCTCTCTCTCTCTCTGACTAAATTCTGTGAAACAAATAAGACAAATACTAGAGATTTTAAGGACACTCTTGATACCTTGTAAAATAGCTAGCAAATATTGCCTTTATTTCTACAAGTTTCTGTTCAGACTTCCTAGGCTGGCAAAGTTATCAATAGACACATAGTTATCAATAGACACATGAAATAGGACTTAAAAGTAACATCCAGTATATATTCTTTCCCCTTAGGCTTCTACAATTTATGCATGGTATGTTTGTATGTATGTTTGGTTTTATAATAAGGGTTTTTAGTTGTTTTAGTATTGGATTATCACTGTTGTTAGCCGCCCCGAGTCCACGGAGTGGGGCGGCATACAAATCCAATCAATCAATAAATAAATAAATAAATAAATAAATAAATAAATAAATAAATAAATATTCCCTCCAAAGTATACATTACTGTGTTCTTTCAGGATATTTCCTTAAGAAAGCTTGCATAGAGGGGCCTAGAAATCCAATAGACAGACAGACAGATAATAAATAAACAAATAAACAAACAAACAAACAAATAAATAAATAAATAAATAGGATAGTAGCGTCAACATACTCAACAGACCGATTCTTTCACCTCCGACTTTGGTAGCCCTTTGTTAGAAAAGAAGTTTCCCTCAGCAGAGGCAAACCAATCGTTTCCACCAATCATCAAAAAGAAGAAAAGGAAGGTACCTCAAGCTAAAGATCCATTCACCATGACTTACGAGCCTACAGAGCAGATGATAAAGAAATCTGTAGGCAGCTTTTTAAAATGTGATTAATCACCAGAAGTCAGCATGGGTTTGTCAATAAAGAATGTTGCCACCTAATCTAATATTTTGAAGGGGCAACTTCAGTGATAAATTGTGGGGACCTTACTTCAGGGTAGTATTTCCTGTAAGGTAATGAAATTGATCAGGAGAATGGAAATAGAGCCATCTGAAGAACAGCCAAAGGAACCTAATATGTTTAGCCTTTAAAAAACACAACTGAAAGAGATAGGATAGCATTATTCAATTATCTGAAACAATATCAAAGAGAAGCAGCCCCAGGGCCTGTTCTCTTTTATTTCAACATGCAAGACACTGTGTAAGTAAACTATTTTACAAGGAAAAAAAATACTCCAAATGAATAGTACCAGCACCTCACCCAAATTCCAACATTAACAGCAGCCCTTTGGTGGAACCAATTACCAAGGGAGGTAGTGAATATATCAAAGGAGAATATCAGGAGACATCTGTATGGATGGTTTAATCTGTATTCCTGCCCTGAGTAGGCATTTGGTTCAATCATTTTATTTATTTTTATTTTATTTATTTATTTTGTCCACTACACAATGAGAGTTTTAGTGGGTATATATCTATATACACATAGTAAAATACATGATGAAGGTTACAGAGGAGATAATCATAGTAAAATATATCTATGAAAGAATAGAAAAGAAGGTATAGTAATAGAACAATGAAAGAATAGAAGAAGAGATATAGGAATAGAAGAAAGGTATAGGAGATATAGGAGAGCAATAGGACAGGGGACGGAAGGCACTCTAGTGCAGTTGTACTCGCCCCTTACTGACCTCTTAGGAATCTGGATAGGTCAACCGTAGATAATCTAAGGGTAAAATGTTGGGGCTTGTCAATAATTCCTTGAATGTGTCAAGTGAGGACCTATGCTGGTTCCCCGATTGACAGGCCTTAGGAATGTCTGGAAAAGTAGCTGCTTACTTGGACTAAGACCTGGCAAAGGAAGGACAGAGAGTAATAAAACTGAATTCTGGCCACATGGGCCTGTCATAGCACACCTGAGCCAAGAACTGATGAACCTCTGGCTAAAGAACCAAGGAGCTATATCCCATCTCTTATCTGATCACTGCCAGTGCCGGGTTTCCCAATTCCCCCTCCCAGCTGTAGATCTCAGAACAGCTCCACTTTCATGGTAAAGCAGCTTGGAACTTACCAGCTGGAGGCGCAGAGATCTGACCTTCTCCCAAACCAAATCTTTGGTGCTCTTTGAGTTTGGTTGTTTGCTTCCAGGCGTTTCCAGACCATGTAATGTCTTCCATGCTAGAAGGGCTTGCTGTCTGTTAATGAAACATTGCAAGCAAACAACCAAGCTCAGAGAGCACCAAAGACTCCACAGTTCAACCTGAGCTAGGTAACTTATATTCTCTTCCACTGGCCCCTTCAAAATGTCCTTGCAAGGATCTACCGATAGTCCAACTATACTATGCCTTCATCAATGAAATGACATTGGCAGTCCTCTATTTGCCTAGAGCAGTGTTTCCCAACCTTGGCAACTTGAAGATATCTGGACTTCAACTCCCAGAATTCCCCAGCCAGCGAATGCTGGCTGGGGGATTCTGGGAGTTGAAGTCCAGATATCTTCAAGTTGTCAAGGTTGGGAAACACTGGCCTAGAGATCTGATTCTGGGTTGGTTCTTTGAAAGCCAACTGAGTTGGGCATGCATCCTACTAAATAGGGAAATCAGCCTTGCCAGCAACATTCAATTCAGTAGTTCTTGACCTGGGGGTCGGGACCCTTTTGGGGGTCGAACTACTGTTTACAGGGGTTGCTTAAGACCATGGGAAAAGACAAATTTCCCATGGTGTTAGGAACGAAATCTTCTTTTCTGGCACCTTGAATTTTTTTTTACAATCTGACCAATCAGGCATTTACAGTAGGATTATCCCTCTGACCTTCCTGCCAATCAACTTAAAGCTCTATTGGGAGAATTGGCGCTAGACATATGGTTGGGTGTCACCACAACATGAGGTACTGTATTAAGGGGTCGTGGCATTAGAAAGGTTGAGAACCACTGATTTAATTCCTGTCACTTCCTGTCAACGGGCAAGGACCACAAATGTGTGGGAATGACTCTTGAGCATTTCTTTCGATTCTGACCCCTAACAAATTTACCCCAGACAAACTGTAGGTTTGGAACACACACATTGCCTGGGAGGGAAGTCCCATCAACTGAGGAGGTTCTTCCAAGATGACCACTATCTTTCATAAGGCTTTCCTTGGATTAGAAACAGAGCTAGAATTCCCACAACACACATAGTAGGACTAACTGAATTAAATCACATTTGATTGGGACAAGCATGAACTGACCACCATGTCACAAAGTTAGACAACCACAGTTTAGCCAACATATTGGGCAAACCCATCAAATGACACGATTCTCAGTAAACTGCACTGCATACCCAAATTAGAGCCAGGACCAAACAATCTAGCATCAGAGGTCCCCAAATTTGGCAACTTTAAGACTTGTGGACATCAACTCCCAGAATTCTACAGCCAGAATAGTTGACAAACACAGGTCTTAAAGTTGCCAAATTTGAAGACCTTTGATCTAGTTAAACTTTTTGTTCCTTTGCGGAAATGGCTTTAAAATACAAGTCTGCTAAAAAAAAAACCAGAGATTTTGCTAAAGTCTCTTGCGTTCACCAATGTGGGGCTGCTGTGCTCCCCCCTCCCACACAAATGGCAAAATGGAAGAGGAGGGGGAAGACCAACTGATAAAATCCCATCACAGAACAGGCTGTGGAGGGAAACAGGACCCTTTTTACTTTTACTGGCGGCATTCACACAATACTGCTTCACCCGATTCTGGGATTTTCCGGATTCACACCACTTCCCAGGCAGTCACTTACGGCAGTGACTTTCAACCTTTTTTGAGCCGCGGCACATTTTTTACATTTATGAAACCCTGGGGCACATTGAGCGGGGGGGGGGGGCTAAAAAAAGTTTGGACAAAAAAATTATCTCTCTCTTCCTCCCTTTCACATTATTTCTCTCTCCCTCCCTCTCTCTCCATCCCTCTTTCTTTCTTTCTCTCTCCATCCCTCTTTCTTTCTCTTCCTTCCTTCCTCTCCTTTTTGCTCTCTCTCTCCCTCCCTCCCTCCCTCTATGTCTTTCTCTCTCTCTCCTTCCCTCCCTGTTTCTCTCTCTCTTGCTTTCTTTCTCTCTCTTTCTCTCTCTCTTGCTTTCTTTTTCTTGTTCTCTTTCTCTCTCTCTTGCTTTCTTTCTCTCTCTTGTTCTCTTTCTCTCTTGCTTTCTTTCTCTCTCTCTCTCTCTCTTGCTTTCTTTCTCTCTCTCTTGTTCTCTTTCTCTCTTGCTTGCTTTCTTTCTCTCTCTCTCTCTTCCTTTCTTTCTCTCTCTGAGCTTCGCGGCACATCTGACCATGTCTCGCGGCACACTAGTGTGCCCCGGCACACTGGTTGAAAAACACTGACTTACGGGAACCTCTATCAACCTTAACAGTAACTAAATTGAAGCACATACTCAGGCAAGGTGGTGGGACTAGATGCCCTGCAAGGTTTCCTTCCAATTCTGTTAAAGCTAAAACGCATTTAAGCTACTTGCGTAAGCCCAACTGGGGAGGGGGGGGGAGCACGAACGATTGACAGTATGTATGGTTCCTTTTTAAGGGTGATTAGTGTATTTTAGGTTGCTTTTTAATTGCTGTTATTATTGCAGGTCGTATTTTATTGTCATTTAACTGTCGTTTTTGGTTAGTCGCCCAGAGACCAATGGGAGTTGGGTGGCATATATATATATTTATTTATTTAACCTCTATGCCGCCCAATCCCAAAGGACTCAGTGCGGCTTACAACAATGTAAAAAAGTACAATTAACAATAAAAAGAAGTATAAATTAAAATAACCCCAATTAAAACCCACAAATATATATAAGGCCGAAATAGCGCTATCCTAGTCTCCCGTAATTTTAAAAAATTCAGCAAAAACATGTGATATATATATGTATGTATGTTTGTATGTATGTATGTATACTGCTCAAAAAAATAAAGGGAGCACTCAAATAATACATCCTAGAATTGAATGAATGTAATATTCTCATTGAATACTTTGTTCTGTACAAAGTTGAATGTGCACAACAGTATGTGAAATTGATTGTCAATCAGTGTTGCTTCCTAAGTGGACAGTTTGATTTCATAGAAGTTTGATTTACTTGAAGTTATATTCTGTTTCTTGAGCAGTGTATATATACTGCAGTGTATATATACAGTATTATATATGTATAGTGTGTGCATGTATATATAGGCACACATATACATATATACACACACATACATATACAGTACTGTATATATAATACAAACGGGAGCGCGATGCTTCTACTCAAAAGCAAGTCCCTAATGTACCTCCTCCCCATCCCGCACCCGAAGCAAGCGCGCGGCCCCCTTCCCCTTTCCAGGCCCCGCCCCTTCCGGCCCCGGCCGGACGTGTACCCGCCTCCGTCCTCCCAAGGCAGCCGACCCCCTTACCTGGCTGTACTTGGTCTCGTGCTCGAGGGAGCCCTTGTCCAGCCCGTTCACCGCCACGTGCTGGGCCGTGAAGCCGCTTCTGCTCAGGCTGCTCCACTCTTCCACCTTGGGGCTGTGATAGGGCGAGCTGTCGCTCACTGCGGGCAAACACACGACAAAAGCGGAGTGAGGGGCGCGGCTTTCCTCTTCTCGCCTTTAGCGCGCGCGGGGGGGGGGGGTGTTTCCCCAAATTTGGTGACTTTTTAAGACGCGTGGAACTTCAACTCCCAGAATCCTCCAGCCGGGAGAGTTCTGGGAGTTGAAGTCCACAAGTCTTTAAAAATCGCCAAGTTTTGAAGCCCTCTGCGCCTTAGCGGCTCCGAAGCGAACCTTGGGAGCCAAACTATGGGAAACCTTGAAGCGCGGCGCCGGGTTTCTCCCTTGAGGTAATAAAAGCCGGCTTTGGGCGCCCTGAGAGTCGGCCGCCTGACTTTCCCCCGAGGGAGGGATGGACCCTGACAGCCAATCCTGTCCCGCGTTTCCCTGGATGGCCTTTTTAATGGCGAGTGTTTGGCCTGGCAGCTTCGACGTCAGACAGACTCGGCTGCTGCTGCTTCTCCTCTCGGGATCTCTGTGGCTCGATCCTTGGGATCAATCAGACGTACGATGCATTCAGAAAGTACTCGGACCCCCCCTTACTTTGCTCAGGTTTTTTCTTTAATCGTTTGCATAGGAAGTTTTCCAAATTAAGAACAAAACACCACGAAACACAAATATAAAATCCACTGTTGACCTCCCCCGATTCCTAAGAGGTCAGTAAGGGGCGTGCATAACTGCAGCAGCGTGCCTACCGTCCCCTGTCCTAAGTTTCTCTCCTATTAGTACCAATACCTTGTATATAAATAGTGTTATTTCTTTTGTACACTACCAATATGTACTTGACAAACAAACAAATAAATAAATACACATACAAACACAAACAAAATAAAATGTACATATCAAGTACGTTAAATATATTTCCACTAATACAGCTTGACAGCATCGGAATTTTCCTTCTGAATTCTACATTTTATCCTCTTTATGGGCTTCGATCAATTTTGTTATGCTTGCAGCCTGATTCTTCAGTTGTCAAAAGTTGTGTTTTTTTCTCATTAATCTACACACTCGGTACTCTCCTCCATAACGACAAAGTGAAAAGGCTGTAAGTTTATTAAGGGAAAAAAAACCTGAAATATCACATTGGCCTGTAAGTATTCAGAGCCTTTGCAAAACAACACTTGAAATTTAGTTCTGGTGCCTCCCATTTCTCTTGATTGTCGCTGACAGGTTTCTTACACCTTGATTGGAGTCCAGATTAAATTGGTTGTACATGATTTGAAAAAGCACACACCTCTCTATAGAAGGCCTCACAGCTGACAATGCACACTGTAACAGAGCAAAAGCCATGAGGTCAAAGGAACTGCCTGCAGAGCTCACAAACAGGGTTATGGCAAGGCACAGAACTACAGTAAAAATGGAAAATTAATTATAAGATGACACTGTCTGTATCATATAAAGAGAATTTACACAAAATGTTTGATCGGTGGCATTATGCTCCAGCACGCCTAGCCAAAATCCATCCAAGTATATGCAATAAATGCTGGAAATGCAAAACGGCCATAGGAACATACTATCACATTTGGTGGTTATGCCCGGAAGCAAAAAAAATTTGGACCAGGATTAAAAATTGCTTGGAAAAAAATTAAATTAGAAATTAGAAACAAAACCAGAAATGTAACTGTTGGGAATAATCAGAGGACAACATAGCAAAGAAGATTAGTATTTAATAACTCACATACTAACGTCAGCAAGATTGGTGTTCGCACAAACTTGGAAACAAGAAAAGATACCAAATGAAGAGATGGTGATTAGGAAAATGTTAGACTGTGCTAAATTAAGTAAATTAACATATGAATTACAGAATAAACAAAATAAGGACTACTATAGAGTTTGGGGGAAACTATATAATTGGATAGAAAAAAAAGAAATTGAACTAATATTTAAGGGGGGGGAATGAATTAACAATAACAAAAACAGAAATGTAACGTATTAATCATTAAGTAAATTCAAATGAATTTGTATATATATATAGGTATGTTTATATGTCTTGTTTTGTTTGTTTGTTTGTTTGTATTACAATCAAAATATTTAAAAAAGAACTATAGTAAAACTTTCTGCTGCACTGAAGGTTCCTTAAAAGCACATTGGCCTTCACATTCTCAAAAGGAAGAAGTCTGGCACAACAAGGACTCTCCCGAGAGCTGGTGGCCTGGTCAAACTGAGCAATGGGGGGAGGAGGGGAACGGTCTTAGTAAGAGAGGTGACCAGCACTCTGATGGCCACTTTGACTGAATTCCAGAGATCCTATGTGGAAATGGGACATGGATCTATAAGGACCACCATCGTGGCCCTCTGCCCATCTGGGCTTTCTAGCAGATGGCTAGACAGAAGACTCTCCTCGGTGCAAGCCCCCTTGGAGTTTGCAAAAAAAAAGAAAGTCCCTGACAGATACTGTGAGGAGCAAGATTCTGATGAAAGATTGAACCATTTGGCCCCAATTCTAAATGTTAAGTCTGGAGGAAACCAGGCACCGCTCATCACCTGCCCAATATCAGCCCAACAGTGAAGCATATGTGGTCATTGTACTGTGTGTGTGTGTTTCAGCAGCAGAGACGGGAAGACTGGTCAGGGTTGAGGGAAAGCTGACTGGAGCAAAGTACAGTGATATTCTTGAATGCACAGCACCCATGACCTCAGACTAGGCCAAAGGTTCACTTTCCAACACGACAAGCACACAGCCAGAGGTGGGCTGCTAAGGTGGAATGGTGACATGTGCTCAGCCCCGTGGCTAGAAGTGCTAGAAGAGTCCAGCGCAATTCAGCTACTGCACCTGGGCAGGTAGTGAAATCACGTGCGGACACACAGGTGCACCACTGGCCCAGGTGCAGTAGCAGAATTGCGCTGGACTCCACTAGCACTCAGAGCCACGGGGGGAGGGGGGAGGAGCACACATCACTGTTCCACTTCAGCAGCCCATCTCTGCATACAGTCAAGACAACAAAGTACAGTACTGTAGTGGTTTAGGGACAACACTGTAGATGTCTTTGACTTGAACCCTATTGAACATCTCTGGGGGATCTAAAAATGGCTATCCACTGATGGATGACCACCATCCAACCTGATTGAACTTGAGAGGATTTGCAGGGCAGAATGGCAGACAATCCCCCAACTCAGGTGTGCAAACCTTGCCATGCTAGTCATACCCCAAAACAGTGTTTCCCAACCTTGGCAACTTGAAGATATTTGGACTTCAACTCCCAGAATTCCCCAGCCAGCATTCGCTGGCTGGGGAATTCTGGGAGTTGAAGTCCAGATATCTTCAAGTTGCCAAGGTTGGGAAACACTGCCCCAAAAGACTCCAGGCTTAATTGCTGCCAAAGGTTCTTTAACAAACTACTGATGTGATCTGAATACAGTACTTATGCCAATATATTTAAGTTTTTTTTTCTTTTTAATAAATGTACAGACCTTTCTCAAATTCTGTTTTCACTTTGTCAATGGGTGGGGGTACTAAGTGTGGGTTAATGAGAAATATGAATTACAACGGCTCTAGAATCAGGCTGAAATATAACAAAAGTGATCAAAGTGAAAGGGCTCTGAACACTTTCTGTGAATGCACTGTAGTTCCGAGGTCATCTCCTTCGAACAGGGTTTGCGGCACTGAAAAATATCCTGGCGGGAGAAGGAGACTGGGAGATAGCCAAGGACACTTTTGAAAGCTCGAATTAGACTTTAAAAAATATTTTTTTTAAAAAAAAAAAGTCTTTAGTTCTCCTTCGGAATTCTACTCCTCCCGCTTAAACCTTTGTCCACTGTGAAAATATTTTTGCTGGAGGCTGCTGTCTAAATCAGGGGTAAGAATTTTGGAGAGTCACGAATAACTCAATAGTTTGGAAGGCTCTGCAACCCCATTCACACGTGCAATCAGATTCTAATGCTTGCTCTGAAGTAGACCGTGCGTTTCAACAAAAAGCCACCCCAAGAGAACCCGTCCGTTTCTTCCACTAGTGATTTATGGCGGCACTTCGTGCTGGCCCCATTATAATAATTAATAATAATTTATTAGATTTGTATGCCGCCCCTCTCTGAAGACTCGGGGCGGCATTATTGCCATATCAAACAGTGATTGATTAAATTGTCTTCTACAATCATTAGTGGGGAAATGACTTCAAGGAACTGTAGGACTGAATCCTTGCACAGATTTTTTTTAAAACCCTTTCCGTCAAAACCGAAACTATCACTAATTTCAGTGAAGCTTTCTGTGGACTAAATAAACCCATTTAAGTAAGATTATAGCTTCGGTGGGATCTGTTTCATTACAGTAGCGGTTTTTGGTAGTGACCTTAAGTACCTCGGATCTCAAGCTCTTGAAGCCGGTTACTACTGCAGCTGGGATATCCTTAAGTGCATCGATTTACTGAACTTTAAAACGATAAGGCGTTTATTCAGGAAGGGAGGGAGGGAGGGAGGGAGGAAGGAAGGAAGGAAGGAAGGAAGGAAGGAAGGAATAATTTGTGAAAAAGTTTCTGTAGCAAGTTGAGGTGTCAGAAGTTTAGAAATTATAGAAAATATAAGACAGGAAAGAGAAGAAAGAAAATGAAACAAGAAAGAAAGAAAGAGAAAGAAAGAAAGAAGGAAGGAAGGAAAGAAAGAGAGAAAGAGAGAGAGAAAGAAAGAAAGAAAGAAAAAGAAAGAAAGAAAGAAAGAAAGAAAGAAACCCAAACAAGTATAAAAACGAACATCTTAAACAAAGTAAAAAGAAAATAACAGCATATAATTCTGGAGTCTGGGGGCAGCTGGGTGACTGAGATATTCCTAAAGATATTCCTAAATGTTCCAGATTGCTTATTTGACAATCATGATTCTTGACAAATGTATATTTTCTTTTATGTACTCTGAGAGGATATGCACCAAAGGCAAATTTCTTATGTGTCCAAGTCGCACTTGATCAATAAATAATTCTATTCTATTCTATTCTAAATTCTCCAAACTGGGTCACTTTAAGACTTGTGGACTTCAACTCCCAGAATTCCCCAGCCACCTTCCTACAGCCAGAGACTGTGGTTTCATGCCTGGCTTTGCTGGCCGGGGAATTCTGGGAGTTGAAGTCTACAAGTCTTAAAGGGGCCGAGTTTGGAGACCCCTGGATTAAAGGAACTTGTGCGTGAGAGAGAAAAGGAGAGGCATTATGAGCAGAAGCGCCTCCTTTGAGTTCCATTCAGCCCTTGAACTCGAACGAGATCCCTTCCGAAAGCAAATAGCATTGTGTGCTTGGGGATGGGGCGGGTGGGTGGAGAAGATGCGGAGGCTGAGAGTCAATAACAGAAGTCCAGAAAAATCCTGCCGGCAGCCAAGCCTGCACGCCTTCCCCTCGTCCCGTCTCCCCCACCCAAAAAAACACTAAAATTAAAAGCGGACACTCTCTGATGGTGGGATTCTGGGATCTTATTAAATTCCCGAGAAGGCCGACTTGAGAGATCCCTCTCACCCCAGGACTCAGGGTAATTCATCCCGAACTACCCTGGAAATAAAATAACCCAGGTCCGTGCAATCCATAGAGCCCCGCTTCCAGCAGGTCTACCTACCTACCTAGAGGTTTCAATTCCCCGTTTTATATACAACTTCTCCACTTTTCCGCCTTTCCTTTGAAACCCAAGGAAGCTTTTAAAACCGCGCTAATGCTCCCGGATGGGAATTTGATCGTGCTGGTTTGTTTTTTTTAAAAGACTTGCATATTCTTAAATGTAGGCATGTTTTAAAACAATTAAAATCTCCAGTCGCTTAGTCTTGGGTACATGGTGGTTGTGACGGTGGGGAAAGCATGTACACTGAGAGCATCTGCAGCACCAAAGACAAACTTCTTGTGTGTCCAATCACACTTGGCCAATAAAGAATTCTATTCTATTCTATTCTATCCCATCCCATCCTTTTAATATAATATTAATACTCCATTATTATTAAATATTAAATAATATTTTAATATTCTTCTTGAAACATAAACTGTTTCAACTCCTACCCTCAAAACTTCGCTACAGAGCACTGCATACCAAGACAACTAGACACGAGAACAATTTGTTCCCCGAATGCCATCACTCTGCTAAACAAATAACTCCCTCAACACTGTCAAACTATTTACTAAGTCTGCACTACTATTACTACTAATTTTTTCCCCACCATTTCCTCCAGCTTAGAACTGTATGACTGTAACTTGTTGCTTGTATCCCTAAGATTTTTATGAATATTGATTGTGTCCTCATTGCTTATTTGACCCCTATGACAATCATTAAGTGTTGTACTACATGATTCTTGACAAATGCATCTTTTTACTTTATGTACACTTACAGCACCAAAGACAAATTCCTTGTGTGTCCAATCACACTTGGCCAATAGAGAATTCTATCTATCATTATCTATTATCTATTTTTTCTATTCTATTCTTCCATCAGTTTAGTGGGAAGCTGGCCAGACCTGGTTTTCTTTTCTCTCTCTTCTCCAAAAAAAATTCAGATAAACTGAATTCTTGCCCAGAGAAGCTAAATTTCATTAAGTTTTAATGTCTAAAAGTGCCACCCATCGGCCACCTGGCCTTAATCACTGCTGGGCTTAACTGCTCTCTCTGTGTGTATGTTATGTATAATTCTCATTTCCTTCAATGGAAGGGACAGGAAGTTATTTCCCCATAATGTAGTCTACCCTCCTACTGAGGATGTATTATTACCTACGGGAGGGTTTTTTATCTATCTATCTATCTATCTATCTATCTATCTATCTATCTATCTATCTATCTATCTATCTATCTATCTATCTATCTATCTATCTATTATTGCAAGGGCCTCCAAAGTTACCAAGTAGGGACAAGGAGAGTTGAGGACACTGTTCAAGTATTCCTCAGCAGGAACTGACCGTATTTTCTGCCCGCATTTCTGTTATAACATTCCTGTTATAAATTGTTATAAAGAAGATGGGGGAAATGCCAACCTTATTCTCCAAAGCACCTGAAGGCAGGACAAAAAGTAGCCAACAGAAATTTACGCAAGGAGAAATTCAACCTAGTATTAAGAACAGATTTCCTGACCAAAACAATTAATCCGTGGAAGTCGCCTTCAGAAATTATGGATATTTCCATCACTATGAGCTTTTCAGAAGAAATTGGACAGTGCTTTGTTCTAAATGGTAGAACCTTCCAGTACAGGTTCTAGTACGGCCTCCTGCTTGAGCAAGGAAGGCCTAGAACAGTGTTTCTCAACTGTGGCAACTTGAAGATATTTGGACTTCAACTCCCAGAATTCCCCAGCCAGCAAATTAGGCCTAGATCTGCAAGATCTCTTCAAACGCTGCCATTCTTTTATTCTCCAAATATCTCTTTCTGTGAATAAAGCACTTTGAGGGGGAATATCCCTGAGAAACGTATCTATTTCCTTAGTGCCCGTTCAGAGTCTGTGATTTCATGCCTGGCTTCATCATCCACACACACACACACACACACACACACACACACACACCAGTTCAGTTCAAGTGAGTTTAGGAGGTCCACCTGGCACAGGTGGAGGGAAATTTTAGTTCTATGCAGGAGTTGAATTTATAGCGTGTGGGGGAAGACGAAAAAGCCTACTGAGAGTTTCAAACAACCTGATCTTAATTACCTTACGCGCCGAAATTATAATTTATTGCTGGATAATCCTACAAGGCTCAAAGAGAAGAGCTGGCCTGCCTCCTGCTGCGCAGTTTCCAACAGCTCCGTTTCTTCCCCCAGTCCCCACTTATTTCCTCCTAGCAGGAGAAGAGGAAAAGGAGACAGGATTTTTTTTTAAATCCAATGTGGTTAAAATTGGCCTTCTCTTCCAGCGCTGCCAACCAGTGGGGAGTTCTGCTGACTTACTGGCATCATTATTTTTCAAATAAAAGATGGGAAGACAAGAACAAATTAAAAATAAAAAGAATCCCCAGGGCTGGAGAAGTAGAAATGTAGAGAAAGTCTCTTGGAAGCCATTCTTAGAATTGACTCTCGTTCTGAAACCGTCTCTCTCTCATTCTCTCTCTCTCTCTCTTTCCCTTTCCCTCTTTCTTTCTCTCCCTCTCTCTCTTTCTCTCTCTCTCTTTCCCTCTTTCTCTCTCTTTCTCCCTCTTTCTCTCTCTCACATTCTTTCTCTCCCTCTTTCTCTCCCTCTCTCTCTCTCATTCCCCCCTCTCTCTCCCTCTTTCTCTCTCTCTTCCTCTTTCTTTCTTTCTCTCTCTCTCCCTCTCTCTCTCTCCCTCTTTCTCTCTCCCTCTTTCTCTCTCCCTCTCCCTCTTTCTCCCTCTCTTTCTCTCTCCCTCTCCCTCTTTCTCTCTCTCTTTCCCTCTTTCTCTCCCTCTTTCTCTTTCACACACACACACAATGCATATTGACACGTACACGTACAGCGATTCGCCTCTTCCAATTGTGCTACTCTTTTAACTACGTATTAGGGAAGGGAGATTCCGCTGAGACCAACGGGTTGCGTGCGTTCCCAAGTAGAAGCCAGCAGCGGCAATAAGACGAGAGGGAGGAAAGTGCTCTCTGAGTTTTGGCCGATCCAAGCTTTTAACCAGATCTGCCTGGACTGTGAGACCGAGGCTACAGGCAGCCGGGAGGGAGAAGCCAAGCGAAAGGCGGCTCGAGCGGATAGCAGAAGGCCTGCAGGCAACGCCAACCCAAACCCCGTGCGCTCTAATGGCCTCTCAGCCGGACCGGCCGCATTTCTCCGTAGGTTCGCGGCCGAACAGCGTGGCAGGCCCAGGCCGGAGCCTGCCTGCCTGGGAGACCCGTCTCTGTCGACCTCCCTTCCCCACGAATAGGGCATCCTTCCCGCGGCAACTTCACCAATAAATCAAAGCCGAACGGCTTCGGGTCAAGCTTCGCGCAAGCAGAGTTGGAGACCCGGGTGGGTGGGGGAGAACTTGGAGATAAATCCAACGCCTCCTCCCTTCCCCACTGTTGGCGGGCCTCCTACCCAGAGAGGTGGCCTCGACCCCGGGGAGGGAGGTTAATCAACAGGGAAATCTGGCTGCTTCTCCGGCCGGCCGCACTGCCCCTCACGCGCCTCCGTGCGCAAAGACCCTCGCTGACGTTCCCGCCTCGCAAACTTGGCCTTCTTTGCAAGCAGCGCCCCGGGAAAGGGAAATTGTGCGGCCCCGACGCGATACACAGGAAAGAGAACTCGGAAACGGAGGCGTCTTTTTCACTGGCGACAATAAGGCATGTGCATTGCGCACTCTTCTCGTTGTCAGTGTGAGTGCCCAGCACTATGGGCTCACACAAACTAATGGGGCGCGCGTGCGTAAACGCACCATTGTGCCTACCGTCCCTGTCTTGCTGTCCTATTGTACAGATTGACCTGTACTTACTTTGCTTATGCTTCAACTCTCTCTCTCTCTCTCTCTCTCTCTCTCTCTCTCTCTCTCTCTCTCTTTCTCTCTCTCACCTGCAACATGCGCGTGCAAACGCAGGCTTGTTCACACATACGCCCAAAATGCACATTGACACGTACACGTACAGCTAGTAGAGCGATACCAATATCTGCTGTCTTGTACATTTTTAAATAAATAAATAAAATAAAAGAGCAATAGCATTTACATTATATACCGTTTCGTAGTGCTAAGCGGTTTTACAGAATCAGCACAATTGCCCCCAACAATCTGGGTTCTCATTTTACCCACCTCGGAAGGAGGGGAAGGCTGAGTCAACCTGGAGCCGACGGTGAGATTTGAACTGCTGAACTACAGCTAGCAGTTAGCTGAAGTAACCTGCAGTGCTGCACTCTAATAAATAACTCTCCCTCCCTCCTCTCCTTTCTCTCTTTCTCTCTTTCTCTCTCCCCCTTCTTTCCCCTTTCTCTCTCTCTTTCTCTCCCCTTTTCTCTCTCCCCTTTTCTCTCTCTCCCTTTTCTCTCTCTCTCTCCCCTTTCTTTCTCTCTCCCTTTCTCTCTCTCTCCTTTCTTTCTCTCTTTCCCCCTTTCTCTCTCTCTCTCTCTCTATTTATTTTTATTTATTTATTTCCCCTTTCTTTCTCTCCCTTTATTTCTCTCTCCCCTTTCTCTCTCTCTCTCTCCCTTTCTCTCTCTCCCTTTCTCTCTCTCCTTTCTTTTTTCTCTTTCTCTCCCTTTCTTTCTTTCTCTCTCTCCCTCTTTCTCTCTCTCTCTCTTTGTTGCAAGCCAACATTTCATGAAAATGGACCAGTGTATTGATCTCGCCCGCTTTTAACATTTTCTGAAATTAAGTCGGTCCGGATCTATGCGGCTGGTAGAGTGGAGGCCTTAACGCGAGTGTCCGTGCGGCCGTGCCTATTTGCCACTCGCCGCTCCGGGCAATCCGGCTTAAACTTTCCTTAAACTGCCCGTCTGGAATTCCGCAGCAAAATCGGGAGAGGAGGCGGGCGGGCCTCGGAAAGGGGCTTCGACGCAAGTTTAAACACAGGCCGTTTCAGTTTTCTGGACCTACCGCTTCGGAGCACCACAAAGTTTGAAGCCGAAGAACGAAAGCAATTAGGTGACATTTGAACTTCCTGTCTGAGCAAATTTGCCCTGATTGCGAGAACTCGAGAAAGACTTGCCCTGCAATTCCGAGGAGGTGCCTTTGTCACAGAAGCCCTGACTTGAGAGCAAATAGCAGCACAAAAGCCTGCCTGAGAAAAAAGTAAATATAACCCGAACGGGGATTATGTGTGTTTCTGTTGCTTAGGTATGCTCAACGATTCTGGTAGCCAAAAGAACTTGGCCATGAAAAAGGTTAGCTGCGTTTGTTCTTCCTTGTAACAATTTGTGTCATTACTCAATAGATACATGTTTATTGTATGTGTGCATACATACACACACACACATATATGCACACACACAAACACAGTATGCCTTGGGAAGGCACCCTTTCACTTAAGAGACTCCTATAATTCACAAAAGCTACTAACACAATCAAATGGTTAGTGTTAAAAATGCCATTGGATCTTTTAATGTTTTAAGAGGGCTAATATACTGCTAAAAAAATAAAAAATAAAGGGAGCACTCTAACACATCCTAGATCTGAATGAATGAAATATTCTCATTGAATATTTCATTTGCACAACAGCAGGTGAAATTGACTGTCAACCAGCGCTGCTTCCTAAGTGGACAGTTTGATTTCACAGAAGTTTTATTTCCTTGAAGTTATATTACGTTGTTTAAGTGTTACCTTTAATATTTTTTTTGAGCAGTGTATACTAGTTACTTCTCTTTTTCCTAAGTGCGAGTAGTAACACGGGAAGTTATTCTTTTCCCGACCCTATTCAGCATTTATCTTTTTAGCCCTACATTAGATGCGGCAGCCAATATAAGGTACTTGCAAACTAATCCAGAAATGAGACGCATCAGCAACACTTGTTTACACAGATGTTCAATCCAGTCAAGATCAACACAAGGAAACAGGCCAAGTATTGGAACTTGTCTTTTTTTTTTTAGTGTGGAGTTGATTTTATTTCAAAATGCGAATAAATGCATGTAAATAAATCTGAAAACTTCTTGGGCACGTCTCTATGGGCTCGTTTACATTTGCTTCTTTGATTTTAGTTAGCTGAATTAAACTGGGGAATTGTAGAAGAGTGTTTATACCTTTCCTTGCGTTGCTTATCTATATGTAACAAGGACATTTTCCCTTCCGTCTTGAATAAATGCTCCTATCTCAACACAGTGATACACTGCTAAAAAAATAAAGAGAACACTCAAAGAACACATCCTAGATCTGAATGAATGAAATATTCCCATTGAATACTTTGTTCTGTACAAAGTTGAATGTGCTGACAACAAAATGAAATTGATTGTCCATCAGTGTTGCTTCCTAAGTGGACAGTTTGATTTCACAGAAGTTTGATTTACTTGGAGTTATATTGTGTTGTTTAAGTGTTCCCTTTATTATTATTTTTAGCACTATGTGTTCATCTACTGGAGACCTACAAGAGCTTCACTATAAATGAACCTAGGCTTCTGCTTTTGAAACAAAAGTGCTCCCCAAACTGATTCTATCTACATAGTCTGATTGATGGTAGTATCAGACATGGTCTGATATATGATAATATCTACATGGTTGCCAATATGTTGGTTCATACTATCATACAAACTAATATAATCAATTATTTTTATCACATTTGTTTCCAAAATAAAGGGTTGCCATGAAAATATTTTTATTGGAAGAAAATATTGCATTTCTTTCCCCTTTCAATTTATATCTCCTTTATAATTAAACAATAAAACGTATGAGAGAGAAATTTACTTGGGGAAATCCCTTGTTGCTCAATCATGAAATTCCAAGTTAAACTCACTCCCAGGTAATAAAGCCTGTGCAGACAAAACTCTGGCCACCAGAAAGTTTGGTCAAACATCTTTCCTGAAAAATGTATCTGATACATAAAATTTGAGACAGGTTTTCACATCATGGGGATCAATGGCTTCTTAGACTTTGAAGGCAATGTAACTGTGTTTGAAGGCCATCTGCTGGGCTTTCTTGTACAGCTGGTTGGCTAGTGTAAGACCACACCGCTAGACTCATGGGCCCAGGTTTTGATCCAATAGGATTATGCTTATATTTTTACTTGATGCCTTTAAAAGGGGAAGGCCCTGCAGCTAGGTGAAAAATAACACTAGGTCAAAGAGAGAGGGTATTTATTTAGAATCAAGTTTCCACCTAGGCCATTACCCCCTAAACCATTTATAACATTTATAAGCATCACCCAACAGTGTGCATGAAGACAGGCATTGTATTAGCACAACAGCCCAGCGATGTTATGATATAATCTCAGCAACTGGTTTGGTCCCACAGAGTCGGCCTTCTCCAGGTCCCGTCAACCAGACAATGACGCTTGGTGGGGCCAAGGGGAAGAGCCTTCTCTGTGGGGGGCCCAGCCCTCTGGAAACAGCTCCCCCCCCCAAGATTCGCACTGCCCCCACCCTTCTCGCCTTTCGCAAGAGTCTTAAGACTCACTTATGTTGCCAGGCTTAGGGCAATTAGGTCTTGGTCCCCTGGCCAATAAATGTGAAGTATGGCTGTGATCTGAATTTGTATGATTGGTTTTTAATATACTATTGGTATTTTAGGTTATGCAGTTTTAATTAATTAGATTTGTCTTTAGTATTTATTGTTTTATATTATATGCTATAAGCCGCCCCAAGTCTTCAGAGAGGGGCGGCATACAAATCTAATAAATAAATAAATAAGTAAGTAAGTAAATAAATAATTTAGGAGAGAGGTCTTCAAACCTGGCAACTTTAACTTCAACTCCCAGAATTCTCCAGCCAGCATTGTTTGAAGTCCACAAGCCTTAAAAGTTGCCAAATTTGAAGACATCTGACCTAGGACTTCCTTTCGAAGCCTATCAGTCAAAGACCAGGGAATTAAGGCAATTGGTGATCCTCAACAAAAGCAAATTCGTGCCTTTTTTTCTGAATCTCTTCCCCTTTTGATGAAAAAACTCTAAGACGTTTTCGAAGGTTCCAGCATTGATTAGTCAGCAAAGAAATAATATTTTACTGAAAGAGTAATAGATGCTTGGAATAAACTTCCAGCAGATGTGATTGGTAAATCCACAGTAATTGAATTTAAACAAGACTGGGATAAACATAGATCCATCCTAAGATAAAATACAGGAAATGGTATAAGGACAGATTAGATGGACCATGAAGTCTTTTTCTGCCGTCAACCTTCTATATTTCTATGAAACCACTGGGAACCCCATTCCACCACCACCACCATCACCGCAGCCCACCCAACAGACTGTAGAACCTCTGGAAGGGTTGGGCTTCGAGGGTTCGGTTGACCAATCCTGGTCTCCAGTCTTCAACCTCTTACCTTGATCCGTTATGGACCTAATTCCCAAGATGTCAGTGACGGAGTGAGAGGAGGGCCAGGTCCGAGGCATGTGGACGGCGCTGTGGATGGTGGGCATGCCGGGCGGGGTAGGCCCCTTGGCACCTGCCGCAGCTATGGGGCTGGGGTACGAATAGATGTGGTTGTAAGGCAAGGCCGGCTGCGGAGCCGCCTGGTGCTGCTTGTAAGCCTCGTAGTGATTCTGCTGCGAAAGATTCCCGATCTTGTTGCGCAGAATCCGGCTGATGGAACTGACCGAGGGCACGTTGTATTTGTCGCACACGCCGTCGGCCAGGAGCCGGTCCCGGATCTCCCAAGCAAAAATGCCCGGGTCCCTTTGCTTGTAAGTCCGGATGTGCTTGACCACCGTCGGCGTGGTGACTCGGGGTTTGCTCCCTCCGATGGCCCCGGGTAAGATGGAGCCCGTCTCGTTGTAGCGGGCCAGGATCTTGCTGACGCAGCCGTGGGAGACGCGCAGCTGCCGGCTGATGTCGCACGGTCGGATGCCCAGCTGAGCTAGTTCCACAATCCGGAGCCGGATGGCGTTGGGCAAAGGGCGGCCGTTAACGAAGACCCCGCCGAGCTGGTTGACCTCACCGAAGGCTGGCTCTGCAAAAACGAAGAGAAGCGAGCGGGCGCGTTGGAAGAGGCGGCCGGAGTAGTCTGGCCAGATTTGAGCCGGACGCAGTGACCCTGGATGGAGAGGTCTTCAAACTTGGCCACAAAGTTTGAAGAGATCGTCAAACTTGGCCACTGAGTTTGAAGAAGTGTTCGAACTTGGCCACCAGGTTTGAAGAAGTCTTCGAACTTGGCCACCAGGTTTGAAGAGGTCTTCAAACTTGGCCACCAAGTTGGAAAAGGTCTTCAAACTTGGCCACTAAGTTGGAAGAGGTCTTCGAACTTGACCACCGAGTTGGAAGAGGTCTTTGAACTTGGCCAACGAGTTTGAAGAGGTCTTTGAACTTGGCCACCAGGTTTGAAGAGGTCTTGGAACTTGGCCACCACGTCTGAAGAGGTCTTCAAACTCGGCAACTTTAAGACTTTGGGGACTTCAACTCCCAGAATTCTCCAGCCAGCAGAATTCTGGGAGTTGAAGTCCCCAAGTCTTAAAGTTGCCGAGTTTGAGGACCCCTACCCGGACATCGGATTGCCAAACGCTCGAGGCGCATCTCCTTTCCGGGTTGAGGTTTGATCTGCTCGCCACTGCCTGGGAAGCAAATCCGGCCCAGATCCCGCGGCCTTTGGACTCGTAGTAAAGGACGCACCTAGCTTACCTTCCGCCTTCAAGGAGCTTGTCCTCGCAGGCTTCTTCTACTCGCGGCCCTTTGAATTTCCCGAAGGATTTTCTCTCGAGTGCAACTGACCGTTTCGGACAGCAGCCCACCGGGCGACCGTCCCTTACCAACTTCTTGCCTCGGTGGTGCAGTGGTTAGAGTGCAGCACCGCAAGCTACTTTCTGCCGATCACCGGCTGCCAGCAGTTTGGCAGATCGAATCTCAGTAGGCTCAAGGTCGACTCAGCCTTCCATCCTTCCGAGGTCGGTAAAATGACGATCCGGATTGTTGGGGGCAATTGTGCTAACTCTCTGTAAACTGCTTAGAGCTTAGAGCAAAGCACCGTGAAGCGGTAAATACTACTGCTATCGCTGTTGCCAAGCCTCGCAGGACCCTGAGTCCCGCACATTTCGAGAGGAAGCCACTCCAAACACATTCCCCCGGAGTCACTCGCGGGATGAGAGGGGGGGGGAGTGGGGAGGTAGGACAGCCGAGGCGTTCCTTGGAAATCAGTCCAGCTGAAAAACTTGAGCGGGATTTGCTTAGTCAACGCGCCGTTGGGGCTGCCAGGCTCTTCCTTCACCTCTCGAGGCGAACTTTTCTAGCGGAGCGCCTAAAGAAAGTGAAATTCACTTTCCCCAAAGAGAAAGTGGGAAGTGGCCCCTGATTGCGGGGACTACTTTCTTCCCATCCCGGGAATGTCCCCCCACCCCCGCCGAAATACAACCAGCTTTGGGGGGGGGGGGAGAAAGAAGTAGAGAGAGAAGGAGAGAGAGAGGAGAGAGAGAGAAAGAGAGGAGAGAGAGAGAAGGAGAGAGAGGAGAGAGAGGGAAAAAAGAGAGAAGGAGAGAGAGAGAAGAGAGAGAAGAAGGGAGGGAGAGAGAGAAGGAGAGAGAGAGGAGAGAGAGAAGGAGAGAGAGAGAGAGAAGGAGGGAGGGAGAGAGAGAAGAAGAGAGAGAGAGAGAAGAGAGAGAAGGAAGGACGGAGAGAAAAGGAGAGAGGGGGGGGTTCGGGGGTTCCAGAAGCTTGGGGGGTCGGTCAGATGCCCTCCGCACCAGCCCCAATCCTCTGGGCTCGCCTTCTCCAGCACTGACGCTTCTGCGGCCGCTTCTCAACGCCTCGTCCCACCACAAGAGTCGCAGCCACCCAAGCCAAGCCAGCCGGGCGCCCGTGGGGAGCTTCTGAGCCACCGGGGATTGCCCTCCCGCGCCCGCCTGAACACCCATCCATCCTCGGACGCCCCTCCAGCGACACTCACCCATGGTTGGACTTCAGCAGGCTGTGCGTGGAGATTCCCCGGAGGAAACTCGGCGTGGGACGGGTCCTTTGCCCCGGCTGGCCCGGGATCGGCTCCGGAGAAGGCCCCAGCTGGCTCGGCTTCCTAGGGCGGGAAAAGGCGAGAGCGTCAAGCCGAAGGACCCCGAGGAAGCGGCTCTCCCGAGGCAGGAGACTCAAGTCCCGCATTTCAATCTCGCAGCAACGTGGGCTGGGCTGGGTCGGTCGGTCGGGGCGTCTCAGGCCATCACTCACCCAAGACACGCCCCCGGGAAGGTGGGCCTAAAAAGGAAATCCGCCCCCGGATTGGATAGGCGAGAGTGACAGGCAGGCTCGCCCTGGGAAGGGGCCTTCCGTTTGCTTTCGCAGGCGAGCTGGATGTTTGCACCTGGGCTCCATATGCAACACTGCGGCGGCGGCGCGAAAGAGATGGGAAAGCCGAATTGCGGGAGGCCCGAAGTTGAGAAGGGAATCTAATAGCACAGTGTTTCCCAACCTTGGCAACTTGAAGATATTTGGACTTCAACTCCCAGAATTCCCCAGCCAGCGAATGCTGGCTGGGGAATTCTGGGAGTTGAAGTCCAGATATCTTCAAGTTGTCAAGGTTGAGAAACACTGTAACAGCAGAACGTGGAAGACGTATTCACAGGATGAAATGAAGCCACTCAAGGCGGTTTGGTTTTCACAAAAGGCGACTCCCCTTAGTTTCTGCTTTCGGCGCCCAGTCGTTAGACGTTGCGTTCAACTTTCAAGAAGATACACTGACCCTGAGTGTTCCTGTGTGTTTCTGTGTGTTTGTATTCGTGCCTCAGTTTAGAAAACATAAAAATAATATTTCTTGGGAAATCCTATTTTCTCGGGGGTTTTTAAAATTGCTTTTGTATTTTTCCAAGAAAACACAGCTCTGTTTCCTCCTGGCATGATTTATCATTAGCAGCAGCAGCAGCAGCAGCGACAACTTGTAAAAAAGAGAAGGAGAAGGAGAAGGAGAAAGAAGAAGAAGAAGAAGAAGAAGAAGAAGAAGAAGAAGAAGAAGAAGATTAAGAGGAGGAGGAGGAGGAAGACGAAGGAGGAGGAGAAGGAAGAAGAAAGAAGAAGCAGAAGGAAAAGAGGAAGAAGAAGAAGGAGGAGAAGAAAGAAGAAGAAAGAAGGCAAGGGATCTCGACCCAAAAGGATGCTAAGCAGAGAGGTGGGTGTTGATGGAAAGTCATCGAGTTTATTAGCTGCCAGAAACCGGACGCCCCGATTGTTCCTCCACAAACAAGCGGATCACGCCAATGGCCTGCGTTAACTCTTGCAACAAGGTCACAAACAAAACGCGCTTTTCCCGCCCTGTGAAAGAATGTAAATGGACTTTAATGGAACGGCTTCTCTTTTTTTGCGTCATTCGGATCCCAGCCGACGGAAACCTTTTACAGAAGAAAATCAACCTCGCCCAAGGAACTCAATGACACGTTACAAGGGGTGGGAGAGGTGGGGAGGGGGTCTCTTACGCACTCGCAGCTCCGGAGGTATTGTAGAGCAGTGTTTCCCAACCTTGGCAACTTGAAGACATTTGGACTTCAACTCCCAGAATTCCCCAGCCAGCATTGGTTGGCTGGGGAATTCTGGGAGTTGAAGTCCAAATGTCTTCAAGTTGCCAAGGTTGGGAAACATTGTTGTAGAGGATCCAAGAACGAGACGCCCCATCCACTTGTCACTTATCTCCTCTTCGCGCAGGCCTGCGTTGTACCGCTCCACCCGGCGCGAAAACAAGTGAAAGCTGCTGTGCTTTTTAAAACTTTTGAGCTCAACTGCGGGGTCTTTGCAAAGTTGGATGTGGGTCGGGATAACGCACAGGGCCTTGGCACTTGCGTGCAGACACACAAACACACATATTTTTTGAACTTTCCTAGTTAAGGAGAAAACCTATCCGCCACCACACCCACACCACCACAAATGCACCAAGACAAATTCCTTGTGTGCCCCACCACACCTGGCCAATAAAGAATTCTATTCTATTCTATTCTATTCTATTCTATTCTAGTCTAGTCTACTCTACTCTACTCTACTTTAATTCAAAGAACGTGTTTAAGAGCGGGTGGGCAAGTCTTCTGAAACGTTAGGTCGCAGCGTGAACGGCAGGGGACTAAACCTTCCAGCAAGAAAAGTCAAGTAGGGAGAACGGGGGAGGGGGGCACTTGCACCAAGGCCGCTTCCCTAGCGTAAGGCTCTTTGGAGGAACAAAAGTTGTTTCTACAAATCGACCCTGCTAACTACCCCGGCGGTTTAAGGTCTGGAATAGTAGACAGCGTTTGAAATCTGCATGTAGCAGCGCTTAGCGAGAATGACAGGGGGGCGGAGGGGACTAAAAATGAAAGGAATGGTCTTTGACTTCGCTTTTGGGAAGGGATCGAAAGGGGGGCTCTGTCTGCAGGGCAGAAACCGATTCCAAACTTCAGGCGGGGACTATCGCGTGAGAAGGAACGGGGATGGCCAAAGTTACGCTCGGAAACCTTGTTGACAGACCAGCGCTCCTATTCCAAATCGGAGAGATTGTAACTGTGCTTAGAAAATAGAACTGGCCGTAGAAAAAGGTGTCTGGAAACTAAAACGTACGAAGAGCGGTTGCAGGAACTGAGCATGGCCAGTCTGGCGAAGAGAAGGACCAGGGAAGGCATGATACCAGTGTCCCAATGCTTGAGGGAGGAAGGGGTCAGGCTATTTTCCAGGGCACCAGAAGGCCAGACTAGGAATAATGGATGGAAGCTGACCAAGGAGAGATTCAACCTGGAAATAAGGAGGAACTTTCTGACGACGAGAGCGATCAACAGCTTGCCTGCGGGGCTTGTGAGCGCTCCAACACTTGAGACTTTCAAGGGTAGATTGGACTGTCCGAAATAATGTAGGGACTCCCGCTGGAAGGGGACGGGTGGGATGGACTAGAACTAGATGACCTACAAAGTCCCTTCCAACTCTAATAAATAAACAACACGCAGTCCCACCTTTAAAGAGGTCCAAGTACCACCCATTCTCGTAGAAGACCATTGCAGAGGGCCCCGGTATTTGGGGTTAAGTGGAGGGGGAGGAGAGATTTGAGGGAAATGTTAACAAAGCGATTTGCCCTTGAAGCAACAAGTATTTTTTAAATGAAGGAGTTAACCTTGTAAATCTGGCAATTACACCGCCTGTAAAATTCCTTCTGATTGGGAAGGGAATAATTATCTCATTGCGAAGTTTCTCCGTAAAGCACTTGGAAACAATGCCGGTTTGAATATCGATTGAATATTGCCTATCGACAGGCAAACTTGAGTCAACTATTGCGGAGCGTAATATCGGAGTCCGCTCTACAACCAGCCACGAGGGGAGGGAGAGAGAGTGATTTCTCTCTCCCCCCCCCCACACTTTCCATCTTATTTATATATTTTATTAGTAGCATTTATATGCTGCCTAATCCATCATACAGACAGTGTGACTGTAACTTGTTGCTTGTATCCTTAAGATTTTTTATGAATGTTGATTGTTTTCTCGTTGCTTATTTGATCCCTATGACAATCACTAAGTGTTGTACCTCATGATTCTTGACAAATGTATCTTTTCTTTCCTTGTGTGTCCAATCACACTTGGCCAATACGGAATTCTATTCAATTCTATTATTCTATTCTATTCTATTCTATTCTATTCTATTCTATTATTCTATTCTATTCTATTCTATTCTACTCTACTCTACTCTACTCTATTCCAAATGGACTCTTCTTCTTCATTCTTTCAATCAGGTAGAAAGAAGGTCGGCGGCAACTCAAAACTCAACAAGAAGCTTCGAAAAATAATGACTTAATTATAATGAGTGAATTTGGAATCAAATCGAGGGGGGTGGGGTTGGTTCAGCCAAGGTTGGGCGAGGAAGCCTCGCGCCTTTCACAGCATCAATTTGTCAGCTGTCTGTTTGAGAGCCGCCGGAAAATACCTAGAGATCCTCACCTTTCGGCCTGAACCAGGTTCTGTCGGAGGGAGCGGCCCCTCCCACGCACCCCTTGGCATCACTCCCACTCAAGTCGGTCAGGGGCGAAGCTCTTTGACCCCTCTCGCTCGTTGAGGTCCGGCTGGCGCTCTCGACCCCGATTCCTTCCTCCAGGATAAATGTTTGGAGCGCTGTAAGGGACCTTCTGGTCAAGACCCACGAATTGTCTTCCCACCGGAGTCCCAGAGGTGGGCTGGTAAAGGTGGAAGGGTGAAGTGTGCTCACCCCCGTGGCTCTGAGTGCTAGCGGAGTCCGGCGCAATTCTGCTACTGCACCTGGGCAGATTTTGCTCCCTGCCCAGGTGCAGTAGCAGAATTGCGCCGGACTCCGCTAGCACTCAGAGCCACGGGGGCGAGCACACCTCATGTTTCCACCCAGCCACCTCTGCACCGGACCACCCACCAAAAACCACTTTCTTCCCTCGGACTGTTTTGGAGGAGTTACGCACTGGAGAGGCGAAGGCTTACCCACGGGACTGGCGGGGGTGGATGGATGGGACGCTGGGGTCTTAATCATTCCCAGACGCTCCTGTTCATCCTGTCCACGAATTGAGTCCGCTTGGATTTCCAGCCACCCCCTTTTCCTCTTTTCGGGAAGCAGGTCCCACGGCCAAGCTCCGTCGTTAAGGATTATAATTTCGGCTAGGATTCGGATCTGCGCGCCTAAGCGACGGCTGCCGCGAACAACCTTGGGGTTCGTTGGTTGTTGGTTTTTTTTAAAGCGCAAATTGTTTTAGAGTTGAAGTTTAACGCCAAAAATAAATAGAATCCCCCGGGAAGCTTCAAACCTGTTCAATACAATCCCGGTGTTTTGGGCGTTGCGGTCCTGCGTAGGTCCGAAGTCGAGGGGTTTCGGGGATTGAGAAGATCCTCCCCAAGAGATTCGAGTTTTACTTGCAGCCTTAGTCTCGTTTTTGATCCCGAGCTCTGCTTTCCAATGCACTCCCTGTTCTCGCCGTGCCTCCGAGCATCTTTGAAGGAAGGAGCTTACTTCGGGGGTCCTCCGCTCCGCCTCTGGCTCATTCCCCCCCCCCCCCAAAAAAATTGCAGCTCCCTCTCCTCTCTTCCTCTCCCAGCTCCAACCCCCCCCCCCCCCCCCTTTGGCTCTGTGTATCTCGGGCCTTTTTCCTCAATGTGTGTTCCTGATGTGAATTCTGTCGGAAAAGCTCGTTTACTCTGCCCGGGTCCCCAGTGGTCGAAGGATAATGTTTATCAGGGTTCGAACGTGCTCAAGTTGTTTCCACTGAGCTGCTGAGTGGAGGGCTGAAATAACAAAGGTCACATCCACAGTCAGTCGGGCGAGGAACGAGGGGAGCCGGGGCCAATTGGAACAAACGCTGCCATAAACAACAGCCTCTCTCGATCCGCGCTGACTTGCTTGGCCCAAAAAAAAAAGAAGATTCATTTCAGGTACAGAATAATGGAATAATTCTGTAATAATGTGCAGAATAATAATAATAATAGAATGTATATAACTCAATAAAAAAATTTTTTTAAAGAATATTGAATAATGAATAATGAAAAGTGAAAAGTGAAAAGTGAAATACAGTAATATTAATAATGCAATAATGCAATACTGTAATGCAATAATGGAGAAGAAGAAAGAGTTGGAAAAGAGGAATTGTGGGGTGGGAATGGAGGAGTTTGGCAAGTGGGGAAAATTTTCCTCAAAATTTGAAGAGTAAAAATGGACGCCATGCTTGTTGATTTTTCCAGGCTGGATTTTTGGAGACCATTTGGTTAGGGGAAGGCAAACGAAGTCAGATGGTCTCCCTTGACCATCTTTTCCCCTGCTAACAAAAACATAAGGACCAAAAGAACCAGGTTAGGCCTTGAGGGTCGATAAATAAAAGAAGGCAAGGGGACAAGCCGTTCTGAGCTAGATTTACACAAACAATTTAAAAAAAAAAAAATAACCCAATCCCAAACTAGTCTGGCAGTTAAAGAGCGGTGAAACGGCCCAGGGGAAAACTTGAAGGTGGAAGTCAACCCGACGGCCTCCCAAAGAAAATTTGGAATCCCACTTCGTGAAGTTCAATGGGAAAAGGTGGAAGTGTCAAAGTGACCCTAATTTAACCAGCTTTATTCGGGGGCTTCGATTCACGTGACGGTTAGAGATTGCGAAACCTGGTCTTACTCGCTCTAGTAGGATCTGAAGAATTCTACTGAAGGAGGAGTGGGAAGGACAGCAGGCTCTGGGGAACCCGACTCGGATGAGAACTGCGAAACATGGTGCGCGAAAAGAGCCGTTGTACTCACCTGAACGGTCTTCTCAATGCGCTGCGTGGAGAGTCCAACATGGGTTATACTCTAGTCTTATTGGTAGGGACTGAGTTTAAGATTTAAATATTTAAATTGGCTACACCCCCCAACCGACCCCTAGGGTCCAGTTTTAAACGAAGGCGTAGACAGGTGTAGTATAAATATATATAAAACTTTATTAACATAAAAACAATAACTGCGACCCTGAGCCGATAGGCCGGGTGGGTTTGGACTCTCCACGCAGCGCATTGAGAAGACCGTTCAGGTGAGTACAACGGCTCTTCTCCAATGCGCTGCTTAGGAGAGTCCAACATGGGATATACCCAAGCTACTGAGACAGGGAGGGAACAGGTCCGGCCAGGGGAGCAGTGGAGTTGTCAACACTCTGGAGGACCCGCCTGCCAAAGTCTGCTTCTGCCGCTGCAAAGAGGTCCAGCCGGTAGTGTCTAATAAACGTTGTTGGGGATGCCCACGTAGCTGCTCTGCAGATGTCCTCGACCGACGCTTGAGTGTTCCAAGCGGCGGAAGTAGCCGCGCTCCTTGTGGAGTGGGCTGTAATCCCCTGTGGCACTTGCAGGGATTGGGACTTATATGCTTCAGTTATGCAGGAGCGTATCCAACGTCCGATGGTTTGGGAAGACACCTTCTGACCCAAGGAAGCCGGCAGGAAGGAGATAAACATCGCCTCGGATTTCCTAAGATGTTGGGTCCTGTGAATGTATATTTCGAGGGCTCGTCTGACATCTAAATTGTGCCAACGGCGCTCGTTGGGGTCAGTGGTTTCCGCATAGAAATCCGGCAGAATGACTTCCTGAGCCCGGTGAAAAGGTGTGTTCACCTTTGGTAAAAATGCTGGATCTAACCTCAGCACCACCCTGTTTTGGTGGAACACACATAGGTCCTGTCTCACCGATAGGGCCGACAATTCCGATACCCTTCTGGCTGACGTCACTGCGATCAAGAAGGCTGTCTTTATTGAAAGATAGCGCAGTGGAACTGATTTTATTGGCTCGAATGGAGGGCCTGTTAGTGCCTGTAGCACTAGCGTGAGGTCCCAGGTAGGGTATCTGTGTACCACTTGAGGTCTCAGGTTCCCTGCACCACGGAGGAAGTCCCGGATGCAAGGGTGGTGGTACAGAGATCTCCACTTGTCCAAGTGGATTACCGTGGAGAGGGCCGCTACGTGCCGACGGAGGGTATTAGGTGCAAGTCCTTTATCCAGTCCTGCCTGAAGAAAGGATAAAATCTGTTCCAACGATTCCTTAAGCGGATCCAAGTTCTTCGATTTACAGAAATTGAAATATGTTGTCCATGTTGCACCGTAAATTCTGGTGGTTGAGGCTCGACGGGCTGCCTGTATTGTCGAGATTACATCTTCAGGTAGCGAGAGAGATCTTAGTCGACACCCCTCAAGCGCCAAGCGGTGAGATGCCACCACTGAGGATCCGGGTGGTGGACCGACCCTTGGGAGAGTGCTATCCGATTGTCCGGGATCCTCCATGGTCTGGAGACCGACAGATTCTGCAGGTCGGAGAACCAGGGGCGCCGCGGCCAGTGTGGTGCTATTAATATTAACTCCGCTCTCTCCTCCAGGAGCTTGGAGACAACTTTTGGAATGAGAGGGGTTGGTGGGAAGGCATAGAGGAGGCCCCTCGGCCAGGGGGATCTCAGGGCGTTGATTCCCTCTGCGTCCGTGGACGGGAAGCGTGAAAAGAATCGAGGGAGCTGTGTATTGTCCCTGGTGGCAAAGAGGTCGACCTGTGGTGTTCCGAACCGGAGGCAGATGTCGAGGAAAATGCTCGGATCCAAACGCCATTCTGCCGGGTCCAGTGTTGCCCGGCTCAGCCAGTCCGCCTGTGTATTCGAGGTTCCTGCTATGTGTTCCGCCCTCAAAGACTGCAGGTGTCTTTCCGCCCAGGATATCAGTGATTCTGCTTCCTTCATGAGGCAACTGGATTTGGTGCCTCCCTGATGGTTTATGTGCGCTCGTGTGGCCACGTTGTCCGTGAGGATGAGTACCGGACGGCCCGCAATTCGGGGAAGGAATTGTTGGAGTGCCAGTGAAACTGCCCTCAGCTCTAGGAAATTGATGCTGTTGTTGCTGAGGTCTTCTGGTGTCCAGCAGCCCTGGGCTATTTGTTGGGCAGTGTGTGCGCCCCAGCCGGAGAGGCTCGCATCTGTTGTTACTGTGATGCCCATCTGCTCCTTGAAACAGGTGCCCTGTTGTATGGCTGATGTTGTCCACCACCGAAGGGATCGACGAACCTTGGAGGGAAGTAATACCAGTCTGTTGGAATGACTGGTTCTTTCCTTCTGAAAGGGCAGAAGGAACCACTGCAGTTGACGGGCGTGGAGTCTTGCCCATGGTACTACATCGATACAGGACACAAATATCCCCAGGAGTCGGGATAGTAGGGATAGCTGTACCTTGTGGTTGTGTCGTATTGATTCCACCGTCTCCAGCAGAGAGGACTGGCGGTCCGGAGATAGGAAGACCTTGCAGCTGGTCGTATCTATGATGGTGCCCAGGTGTTGGAGGGATCTCGTGGGTATTAGATGGCTCTTGGGGACATTTATTGAAAACCCATGAGCCTGCAAGGATTGAATGGTGTGCCTGAGGTCTACCTCTGCTTGGCTGGGGGACCTGGAGAGGATGATGATGTCGTCTAGATATGCCTGTAGTCTTATCGACTGGAGGCGTAACTTTGCCATTACGACATCTAACAGCTTGGTGAAGGCCCTTGGTGCGGAAGATAGTCCGAAGGGCATGGCTCGATATTGGTAATGCCGCCCCTCCAGGTAGAAACGTAGGTACCTCCTGTGAGCTGGATGTATGGGTACATGCAGGTAAGCCTCCTGTAGATCTATGGAGGTCAGGAGATCGTGTTGCCGGATGCAGGCTAGGATGGACTTGAGCGACTGCATCTTGAACCTGCGGTATCTTATGTACACATTTAGCTGTTTGAGGTTCAGTATTAGCCTGTGACCCCCTGAGGCCTTGGGAACTAGGAAGATAAGTGAATAGAACCCTTGACCTTCCTGGTCTAGGGGCACCGGTTCGATGGCTGCAATGTCCAACAGATGTTGCACTTCTTGTCTCAGAAGGTTTTGTTCCGTTTTGCTGGTGGGAGTCGGGCATCTGAAGAACCGGTTTGGTGGAAAGGCAGTAAATTCTAGATTTAGTCCTGAACGAATGGTATTTAGAGCCCAGCGGTCGGAGGATGTTAACTCCCATTGTGTGAGAAAACGTTGTAGTCTGCCTCCGACGGGAATGTCTGCTGGGTAGTCACTTGGACTTCCTGAAGTTCCTGTATGACTGGCCTCGAAAGGGGCGTTTAGGCTGGGTATACTGGCGGTATCCTCCCGTGCTTCTGTCAGCAAAGGGCTGTCTGTCCTGCTGGTAGGATCCCTGGCCGTAGGGTCTCTGGGTTTGTGGAAAGGTAGATACTGCGGCAGAGTCCTGGCGAAAGGTTTGTCTACGAAAATAAGGGGCCGACCTTCTGTCGGCTCGCCTATAAGTCTTTGGTAAGACTTTTCGCTTATCCTTGTCTTCGACCAACACTGCATCCAAGGAATCGCCAAACAACTTTGACCCACTGAAGGGGGCTGCTGCCAGGCGCCACTTAGAGCGGGAGTCTGCTTGCCAGCTTTTGAGCCAGAGAAGACGGCGTGATGCCATAGTGGCTGCCATTGATCGAGACGCGAATTTAGCAGAGTTTAGGGTTGCGTCTGCCGAAAATTCGGCTGCGGCAAGGAGTTTTGTTAGATCTTGCCGAAGTCTGGCATCCTCTGGGCCCAACCTGGATTGCATCTCCTTGAGCCAGATGATTGACGTGCGGTTAAAGAAGGAAGCCGCATGCGCAGCCCGCAAGGCCCAGGCAGCTGACTGGTGTGATTTGCGGATGAGAGCCTCTGCTTTGCGGTCATCAGGCTTAAGTCCTTCCATATCTGCGGGGACTATGGCATTGGACACTAGGCTGGCGACCGGCTGGTCCACTGGTGGAAACAGTAGTAGTTCCTCAATATCCGGCCCGAAGCCGTAAAACTTCTTTTCGGTAGAAGAAGGGCCTGGGGCAGCCGTCGGGTGTTCCCACGGGCGCTTGATATTGTCTATGAAGATGGAAGACGAGGGAATGAAGTCAAGTTCCCTTTCTGGTTCCGAAAACAGACCGGCTGTTGGATCCAAGCCCACTGAAGCCTCTGCGGGTTTTGTGGTGGATCCCAGTTTGACTGTCATTTTAGCCTTGTGCAACAGTGTTTTGAACAGGGCCGGTTTGAAAAGGCCTGTGAACACTGGATGGTCTGTGGATGTCTCTTCATCCTCTGAAAATTCATCCTCCAGCTCGCTACCTTCCTCATGCGATGGGGCCTGAGCCCCCAGAGAGTCCTGGTAAGGGTAGTGGATGTTGGCTGTGGACCAAGCCTCTGGGGGTTGGTTCGTAGTCTGCGTGGGAGGACGTTGTTGGATGCCAGTGGCAATGCCTTGTGAGTAGGCGTTGGCTATCATGTCCTGCACCGATGGAGAAAGATGGTGCCAAGTGTCTGGGCCAGACCGCAGACCTGCTGCTGTGGGTGAGAAGGAAGCTGATGTTCCTGGCCTTGGCATTAGATGAGGTGAGGCCTGGAGACCACCTTCCCGTTCTGGGATAGCTGGGGGAAGAGGGGGGACCGGCGTGGACCCCAACTCGCCCCGCTCTGGAGACCAGTCCTTGTTGGTGGTGGCTCCTGGAGGTTCTGGCATGTCTGAAGCAGAGGCCAGGAAATGGGCTGGTGCAGGCAGTTGAGGGGTTGTGGAGCCCCAAGGTTGCTGGGTTTGTGCACAGGATGAAGCCCAAGTTTGCTTCTGTGCCTGTTCCATCATTTTCTCCAGCGCTTTAATCCTTTTTTCAGCCTCCTTTAAGGAGCTTGAAGGCTGGGATGATTTGGACTTTGGCTTAGAAGAGGCAGCCTTGTCCTTTGGTCTAACAACCGCTGGGGGGGCTGAGAGTTCCTCCGCCCCCTGCTGGTGATCTTTGCCTTCAGCCATCCTGATAGGCAGCAAGTGGCAGGCAAGTCTGTCAGGTTAGCAATAGCCTGACCAAGGCACAAACGCCAGCCGATGTCTCCAGCCGCTCTTTGAATTTCGCGCCGCTCAGTAGCAAATGGCAAAAAAACGCCGAGAATTGCTTTTTAAAGTGGCTGCTGTCCGCGCCTGCGCTCCCGAAGGCTTTCGCGCCAAAGGAGCTCGGCAATTTCCGACTTCCTGGTTGTCGGCTTTCGCGCGTGCGCGCTTGCGACTCTGAGCTAGCTGGGCAGAAGATGATGGCCACCGGAGTGCTCCTTCCTCTGTTCGCAATGGCGACAGGACAGCGAGCTCAGCCTTGCGAGTTTTCCCCCTGGCCAACTGAAGGGGCCGATATCCCGAGCTTTTCAACGGCGGAGAGAAGACCCTCGCAACCGTAATGTTTGTAGCTCGTAGTTTGGCAATGCCCGCCGGGGGCAAGAGCCTGGAGGGGGGGGGGACGCTCCTCGGTTCCTGAAACTTTGCCCCGGGGGGTTAGGCTTCATTCAGAGGGAGGAATGGGAGCGTCCTGGGTAGTATCCGCTGGGGAAAGGGACCCATTGCTTATCCTTGGCGGTTCTTGCCGGCGGACCGGTTAACCAGCCGATAGAAGAGTGGAGATTCACTTACCTCAATGTAGTTCGTGAAGGAGAGTCCAACATGTAGAATTCCAATCAGTCGGAGAGAAAATTATTACGTCCCTACTCTACGACTGAGTTTAAAAAACTGGGCCCTAGGGGTCGGTTGGGGGGTGTAGCCAATTTAAATATTTAAATCTTAAACTCAGTCCCTACCAATAAGACTAGAGTATAACCCATGTTGGACTCTCCTAAGCAGCGCATTGGAGAATGACTGAACAGAAAGCGTAACTTGAAGGAATGCCGCGCGCGACAAGGCGGATGCGATTTCTGTGGCTCACACTGGAAAATAATCCCTCCCCTGGGGGGAAACTATGCTGGGCAAGCAGCCAATTAAAGATGCCACCTTGAATGTATTTGCGTTGGGCAAAAAAACCCAACTCTCCGAAGACCCATAACGGGACCTTTTTCAAAGGGGAAATAAAGGGTTATAAAGCAAAAGTTTCTGTTTTCGTAAGGAGCTATCTACCTTTCCACTAATTTGTTGGTCTGGTACATGATTCCTTCTCTGATTATTCCAACAGGACTGTCTCTCCGTTTCTTTCTTTCTTTCTTTCTTTCTTTCTTTCTTTCTTCTTTCTTTCTCTCTCTCCCCCTCCCCCTTTCTCTCACCCCTCTCTTCCTCTCTCTCCCTCTCCCCCTTTTTCTCTCCCCCTCTCTTCCTCTCTTCCTCTCCCCTTCTCTTTCTCTCTCTCTCTCCCCCGTTTCCATCTCCCTCTCTTTCTCTCTCCCCCTCTCTTTCCCCCCTCTCTCTCCCTCCCCCTCCCTTTCTTTCTCTCTCTCTCTTTCTTTCTCACCCTCCCTCCCCCTCCTTCTCCCTATCCCCCTCCCTCCCTGTCCCTTTCTTTCTCCCTCTCTCCCCCTCTCTCCTTCTCTCCCTCCCTCCCTCCCCTTTCTTTCTTTCTTTCTTTCTTTCTCTTTCCCTGTCTCCATCTCCCTCTCTTTCTCTCTCCCTCCCCCCCTCTCTTCCTCTTCCTCCTCCTCTTCCATCGCTACCTCGGAAGCCTTTTGCTAAGAATCTTGCTCGGAGGAGTAAAATCAAACAGGGGACGTCAGTACACCTTCGCCAGTACTGATTTCGGAGTGGTGCATCAGAACTTCGGAGAATTTGTAACACTGAAATGAATCCGCCCCAACAGCGTTTAGGATGGTAGCAGCGTGTGAGTGTCTCCGGGGCTTCCATTTCCAATGATGCGAGAGCGGCTTCTCCGTTTTATTCAATTGAATCCCAGGCGCGGGGCGGGGGGGGGGGGGGCGGGGGAGAATCTCGTGTTCTTTAGTTGACGAGTCGCGATTCCAAACGAAGTAAACAAAACAGAGCCGGCAGACAAGGTGATCCCGCCCCCAGGAAAAGCAAATTTAAACAAACAATTCTACCCCGTCCCCCACCCAGCAATCTTTTATAACCGTGAGCCGAAATGAATCGAAAATTTTACTGGGGATGGGGGGGGGGCGGGGACGACCGAGGGAAGGAAATACACGGGCGGGGGAGGGTTGCAAGCTTACAAGTGTCAGAATACCCTTTGGAAGATGCGAAATAGGCCTAAAGACTCGATAGAGCCATTTCATCAGCTCATCGATTGCAGCTTCCTCTTGGTCCTCCTTTTTAAAAAAAAGTAAAGTAGTACAGTACTTCTGTTAACTAGAAGTCTGCTAAAGTTAAATTTGTAGGAAACTAGACTGTGTTAGGGGGAAAATCTGTTTCCAGATCAAATACTGTCTATCCTCTCTTTCTTTTTCTTTCTTTCTTTCTTTCTTTCTTTCTTTCTCTCTCTCTCTCTCTCTCTCTCTCTCTCATCTATCTAATCTAATCTATCTATCTATCTATCTATCTATCATCTATCTATCTATCTATCTATCTATCTATCTAACTATCTATCTATCTATCTATCTATCTATCTATCTATCTATCTATCTATCTATCTATCTATCTATCTAATGGAGTTACTCCGAAAATCGAAATTTCAGTGGGATTTTTCAAGGAGACATTAATGACCGCCTATGTTTTCGACTGGAGGGGAGTTTAAAGTCTTAAAACTGATCTCGGGATGAAATACAGTACTGTGGGAAAGGGAAGGGGTACACGGACCTCACAGGGGGAAAAAAACCCGAAGTATAATCTGTCTTGAAAGTAGAAAGGGGAACAGACGAGATCGATCAAATATTGAACTGATGGGTGGGAAGCGAGTTCGAACCTCTCGCCTATTTGAAGGAAGACGGTGTGTCGCAGAAAATAAACCTAACACGGCTCTTCTCCTCGATGTTAAGACAAAATTACTACGACTTCAGGGACAGTTCCTTTGAATTCAATGAAATTTCCTTCCAATTCGCTTCCTGTGGCATCGTCTCTTTCTTAGAGCTGAGAGGGACTAGCCCAAAGTCACCCACAGCTGGCTTTGCGCCTAAAGTGGGACTAGAATACACTCACCGGCTCTTAGTTTTAAGTGCCTTTAATCGCTCCACCAAACTGGGCTCCCTGGATATTAATGACCAGATTCCAAACGGAATCACCTGGACTTAACGTTCTTTGGTGAATTTCCACGAGTGGGGTGGTCAACCTTGCCATTATCCTAAACTCCATAACCCGGAATCTCGGAACGGGAGTGTGTATGGGGAGGCTGGAGATCATTGTAATTCCGGCACAGCGGCTTAGAGAGGAAATAATAAAATTCCATAAACAAAGGTTCTCAAACTTGGCAACTCTAAGACATGTGGACTTCAACTCCCAGAATTCTGAGAGTTGAAGTCCACATGTCTTAGAGTTGCCAAGTTTGAGGACCCCGGGAGTTGAAATCTACATGTTTTAGAGTTGCCGAGTTTGAGGACCCTCGGAGTTGAAGTCCGCATGTCTTAGAGTTGTCAAGTTTGAAGACCTCTGCCATAAAACGATTGGTGAAGCTGGCAGAACTGTGCTTCGTTTGAGCTCCAAGCTTGGCGATTTGGTAGCAAAACGCTTCGTCCCCATTCGAGGTTGAACAGCTTCAGTACCCAACCCAAAGCGCACCGAACCTGTCTGGGGAGACGAAAGGTTTCACAAGCGGATCGCCAAGCCCGGAGCGCAAAGTAAACTCCACCAACCCGAGCTACTAACGTTCAAAGACATTTTCAACCGGTCAGCTAACTTTCCGTGGGAGCTAATTAGAGGAAAGAGCCTTTCCCCAAATGTAGTTTTTCCAGAAGCTTTTGCTTGGGAGTAAATGCCAACAGACCCCCCCCCCCCCCCGATCTTATAGATCGAGCTGTCAAAAGCTCTGGAATCCAAGCGTGTTTTTGTTGAACAATCCCGACTTTTTTGGACGGCACGGTTCAAAACCTGCAGCTGTCAAATGCTTGACATTCCTGCCCCGTGACAGGAAGCACAATTTAGAGAAGGAGCAGTAATGCGCGCCTGACAGTATACCTTACCAAAGCAAATATTTCCAGGGCCGGTTTCCTGCAGAATTCCCTTCAATCTCACCTGCCGTCGCTGTTTGCTGCTGGACCCCCACGGGAGTTTTCTTGGACAATACCCACTCTGGGGTCCACATTCCACACAGAATTCAGAGCTTCCTTCTCCTTCTGGATTGCAAGCAGAGAATTTCAGAAACTGGGACTCCTTTCTTTCTTTCTTTCTTTCTTTCTTTCTTTCTTTCATTCATTCTTTCTTTCTTTCTTTCTTTCTCTCTCTCTCTTTCTTTCTTTCTCACTTTCTATTTCTCTCTCTCTCTTTCTTTCTTTCTTTCTTTCTTTCTCTCTCTCTCTTTCTTTCTTTCCTCCTCTCCTCTCTTGTCACCCGAGTAGTGTCTTTCACAGACATGTAGAGGCTTCTAACAGAATCACCGTTTGGGTCTCATTCCCTACTCTTTTCTGGAGTTTCTATTTGATCTTTGGAATTATGGCATTTCCATCCAGAATTCCGCTCAGAATTCAAGGCACGCTTCCCCTCTTGAAGTTTTACTTCAGAGGTCTTCAAACTTGGCAACCTTATGTTGGCTGGAGACCTCTGGGGGTTGAAGTCCACAAGTCTTAAAGTTGCCAAGTTTGGGGACCCCTGTTTAACTCTATCAGTAAGATAGATGGGGTCCGAGAAAAACTCAAAACATCCACCTCCGAGAATGAGCACTCTCTGCTCCCGGTGACCTATTCTGCTGGTCACCCAGCCCTTTAAATCTAGTCTGCCACACCTAGCATCCGAAGTCCCATTCGTGCTCGTGGCTATAACCATTTACTTCACAGCCCCTTTAAGTTCTCAGATCAACTTCATCAAAAATGGACTGACAGAGATAGTGATAGCGATAGCATATATACCGCTTCATAGTGCTTTTACAGACCTCTCTAAGTGGTTTACAGCATCAGCATATTGCTCCCAACAATCTGGGAAGGATGGAAGGATGAGTCATCCTTAAGCCAGTGGTGAGATTTGAACTGCTGAACTACAGCTAGCAGTTAGCTGAAAGCAGCCTGCAGTACTGCACATTAACCATTCCGGCTCAATATCAATAGCACTTGTATACGGCTTCACAGTGCTTTCCAGCCCCCCTCTAAGTGGTTTACAGAATCAGCATATTGCCCCCAACAATCTGGGTCCCCATAAAAAATGTCAGAATTCCCTTAAGGCAAGTGTTTCCCAACCTTGGCAACTTGAAGATATCTGGACTTCAACTCCCAGAATTCTCCAGCCAGCATTCGCCAATGCTGGCTGGGGAATTCTGGGAGTTGAAGTCCAGATATCTTCAAGTTGCCAAGGTTGAGAATCACTGCCTTAAGGGACTAGTTGTCCCAAGAAAATCCTATTAGAAGGTTTCCCCATCAACCACAATTTTCAATTGTTGGAAAGTACTTTTGTTGTCATTGTTTATTTACTATTTCTTATCATCTATCTCCCATTTCATCCATCTTCACTCTGTTCAGCAATCAGAAGAACAAAAAGAATCTCTTATTTGCATTTCTATTACAGGTGCATCTCCTGGCCTTTCCAATAGATACTGGAATTGAATACTGGAATTAAATACTGGAAATATGGCCCTCCCTTCAAAAACTCTGCGCTTATTTTGGAGTGTAAGAAAAAGAAACGAACGCTGCAGGTTAAGATGCCAGTTCATTTGACTTCATTCACATCTGTATTTTTCAAGACTGGACTTGAACTTGACACTCCCCGTCATACTTCATTATTTCCCGCACTTCCGCACAAAGGCTGTTGACCCTTTTTCCTGGAGCGTTTATTTGTACATGGAGGCCAATTGAGAAATCCAGGCACACTCAAACAATTCTTAAGGGAATCTCCTGGAAGAATCTGTGATTCTGTATTTTTGAAGTAGCCTGGTTGGGGGGGGGGGGGGAAACACCCTAGCACTTAAAATTGCCCAGTGATCTTTACAGGAAGGTTTATTCAGAACCAATCCATTTGATCCAATCAGACTTTCCAATTAAGTATGCAGCACTATTATATGCACTGCTCAAAAAAAATAAAGGGAACACTTAAACCACACAATATAACTCCAAGTAAATAAAACTTCTGTGAAACCAAACTGTCCATTTAGGAAGCAACACTGATGGACAATCTATTTCACATGCTGTTGTGCACACTCAACTTTGTACCGAACAAAGTATTCATGTCAGTGTATTGTTCCACCTGCACAAAGAGATTTAGCTGTGAACCTTCACTTCATCATAGTGTTCTTGAAAAAACGAAGAGGAAGGTCTTCACGTAGGCAAAGTTGGCTCTTCTGTGACATGTGGACTTCAACTCCCAGAATTCCTGAGCTAGCATGATTGGCTCAGGGATTCTGGCAGTTGAAGTCCACAAGTCATAGAAGAGCCAACTTTGCCTACCCCTGTCCTAGCCCATTTTTAGTAGCTGTCTGTTCCCTCTCTGCTGAAGAAACAATCCCTTAAAGCCACTTTTCTAATCAAAAGCAGTTTCTGATAAATTTTAAGGAGATACAGAACTTGGCCTCTCTGCCGTAACTTCTGCTGTCTTGAAATGGCTTTGCTTGACAGAACATTGGAAAGGATGGAAACTTGGAGTCTAAACAATGAAGATAACATTTAGGACCGAAGAGGGGTCATGAGATTTATAGGATTGCAACTTCAGTCACTTACTTCAACCAGACCAATAAATCACTATGGAAATCACATAACTGCTTGTGATTTGCGGTCAATAGCGCCCCCCCCCCCAAATTGCAGAAAGTCTCTTTCCTTATTTGGGCAGTGATTCAATTTGAAACCAGAGCCCAATGGGAGGAAATGTGGCTGCAAGGGAACATCTGACAAAGTTTTGCTGCTAAAGCATCTTTCTGCATTAGAAGAGAAATCTTCAAAACTTTCCTTTCTTCCCAGTTTGGTAGGGAAGAAACTTTTTGGGAGTGGAGGACAGAGCTGGCTTTTTAATAGTACTCTCAATGTGGACCTCCTAAGCTGGTGATGGTGAACCCATGGCACTTGTGTCACAGGTGGTATGTGGAGCTAAATCGGAGAGCACCAGAGGCTTTGCTCTATGTCAGCTCCAGCACACAGGTGTGTGCTCACCAGCTGATTTTCGGCCTTGGGGAAGGAAGTCCGTTTCTCCCTCCAGAGGCTTTAGGGAAGCTTCCCTGTGTTGGATATCTTGGTTACTATTAATATTATTCATCTTTATGAAGGAGTGACCATTTATGGTTAACAAATGGGATTCTGAGCCATGTGTCTGTTTCTTGCCATGCTGAATTCACTGCAGATTAAGCCAGCGGAACATTAATAATATTAATAGTAACCAAAATACCGGGAACACCTCAAAGCCTCTGGAGTGTGAAAAAGAGCACAATGGGCAAACCGGAAGTCCGTTTTTCCAAACTTCCGGTTTGCCCATTTGCTTATTTTTTTCATCATTCCAGTGTTCAGTGAGACCTGTGTGCAGAGAAGGGGGGGGAATTGTACACATACACAGGGGCAGCACAGGGGAGGGTACACGTGCGTGAGAGAGGAAGGAATGGGTGTAGGAACATGCGTGCATGCTAGAATACACACACACACCCTTTTGGCACATGAACCAAAAAAAAAGTTTGCCATCACTGTACTAAACCTTAAGCTTCTCAAGAACCACAGCAACCATTCAACTTTTTTTAATATACAGGGTGTCCCCAAAAAATGTATACACATTTTAAAGAATTATAAACTTGGTGTTTATTATAATTTTATTCTTTCAAAAATGTAAAAATATTTACAAGTATCATTTTATTGTTTTTTATTGTTTTATTGTTTTTATTTGTTTTCGAAGGTTAGTCTAGCTGTCATTATTGTGTTCAGGGATTGAATCTGCAAAATAAACACAAACAGTTTAATTATTGGCTATTTACAATGATTTAAAATTAGTTAAAATGCAGTGAAAAAACAATAAAATGATACTTGTAAATATTTTTACATTTTTGAAATAACAAAATTATAATAAATACCAAGTTTACAATTATTTAAAATGTGTATACATTTTTTGGGACACCCTGCATATATATTTATTGATTTTTTTTTGAATATTTACACTTTTGTACTTGCAGGTGGATCAACATCCATATATTTACATTCATATCGATATTTTCTACATTAATACATTTATACATATAATTCTTTGTAATGTTCTATCTCTTACTGTGAAGCCTCTCAACCTGTCAACTTGAAAGACTGGGATCTCTAGGGCTACCTGGAGATACCTGGAGATACAAATGTACTTAATGCCTCCTTTAGCAGTAATCAGCCCTGCCTTTCAAATCAAACCTTGAGCTTTTTGTATCAAAGATGTTGCTCTACACATATTTTTAAATGACTTGATGTGCTATAAAGCAGCCTACAGGTAGTCGTTGTCCTCACCTGATGACCTCAATTGAGCCCAAAATTTCTGTTATTAAGTGAAATACATAAGTCAGTTTTATGACTTTTCGTGCCATGGTTCTTAAGAGAGTCGCTGCAGTTGCTAAATCGGTAACCCGGTGGTTAAGTGAATCTGGCTTTCCCACTGATTGTGATTGTCAGAAGGGGAATTGTCAAAGGGGAATCACATGACCTTGGGACACAGCAAAGGTCAAAAATATGAACCAGTTGCCAAGCATTTGAATTGTGATCATGTGATTATAGGGAGGCGGTAAAGGTTGTAACTATGAAAAGCGCTCATAAATCAAATTTTTCATTGCTGTTGTCACTTTGAACAGTCATAAATGAACTGCCATAAGACTACCTGTACTTCTAAATAACATAGATTAACAAGAATCCCTCTATCTCCCCGCCACCACCTGTTCTGTCAAGCTCTCTGGTAGAATCCTCCCAAAAATGCACAGATACAATTTCAGACACACACACGTTTGAAAATTCAAAACAATGTTCTTTATACCAAAAATGCAAATAAACGAAGCACTCTTTTTGTATGGCAAAGAGCACTAGTCTCCAAACGAATTGGTAATTCGTACAAGTCCCTTATCAGTTCTGTGATACTTAGCTTGCAACTGTGAGGCAATTCACAGTCCTTCTTTCACAAAGTGAAACACACTTTGCTCTGGTTTAGTTTCAAAGCGGGAGGGGGAAATCAGGACACAAAGGTCAAAGTCAGCAAAGCAGGCACGAAACACGAGGATCAGATAATTCTCCACAATGGCCAAACCCACAGGCTGCTATTTATAGCAGCCTCACTAATTACCACAGCCCCACCCAACCACAGGTGGCCTAATTTTCTTTGATAATAATCTCTCAGTTGTTGCTGCCTGTGCATCGATCTCCGCATGCATGGCTGTATCATTAACTTTTGTTCTGAATCCAAGGAGGAGCTAGATAATTGATCTCCTTCTGAGCTGTTTGCCACACTCTCCTCTTCCATGTCACTCATGTCTTCTTGGTCAGAGGAGCCTTCATCATCAGATTCCACCGGGGGTGGGGACAGGCCTGCAGCATGTGGATGTCTCCCCCACAGTCCTTGGGGCAGGAGCTGGGCCAGAGCTAACCACAACACTACCATGCACACATTTCTTGAGAATCATGTACTGGTCCTTTGTGTGTGTGTGGGGGGGCATTCTTCCCTGAAAAGGACAAAGGCTTAAATGTCTTAAATGAAGCTAAAAGAGGCATGGTCATTCAATGTTATGTAAAGAGCCACACCTTTCCTTAACCTGTCACGTTAACTCAATACAATTGTATAAAATCATACAATAGTTTTGGTTTCAACATCCATGTGATGTAACACACCAAATTAGGTTAAACCTCCTCTGTAGTGTTGTGTGAACCCAACGTAATGGGAATGGGAAAAGAAGGGTGACAATCAAGCCAAAACCAATCCCTTGGTTGGCTTGGATATATTAAACTCTCTTTTCACAGAATCCTTTTCCAATGCATAGAAAGGTAGATAGTTGGATATATGATCTTCCCTATACTCCTTTTTGTTTCCTAGACCAGATATTGAAGTGCTTTATAGTCTTGGCTTCCAACTGGATGGCTCAGAGTCATTATTCGGTATGTTCTTGGTATTCTTGTTATACTTATTTGCTTTTGCTGTTTTATGTAATGTCTGCCTTACATTATTTCTTACTGTACCCCCTAAGCAACAAACCTGCACTTTACATAAAATTCAGCCTAGTGTATTATATAAACAATTACAACAATATGAGTAATTTAATAATGTATATGATAATTATCAATCTGAATATAAGGATACTACCTTAAGTAGAACAGAAAGGGGTGAGATGTAGGCTATTATCAATGATACAGAATGCCTATCTTGAGACTATATTGACCAAGTAAACATTCTGTTCTCTGTTCTATTTAGAGTGAAGGTCCTCAGCTCTTTCTATTGTTCTATTTAAAAGGTTAAACTAGCACAATATTACCATGCACTCACTTATATGGTTGACATGATCTGTCTGTATATTCACCAATTATTACTAGTTCTCTATCTTTGGGGTAAATCAATCATTGTAATTGCATACACAAGAAGTTTGCTATAAGAGACTTCTTAGCTTGGGAAGCTGTGCTCAAGAATTATGTCTACGTGTCCATGAATATTACACTTGGCGCCCAGCACAGAGACTTCCTAAGAAGCCTCCACCCTGCTCATCATCATCTGGAATAGACTCCAAGGTGCACTTTCATCTTCTGGGATTCCTTTTTGTGGTGAATTGCAATCTATCTGATGCCCAGAAAAAGCATGTTCAAGAATTCAAGTATTTAGTACAGAAATCTGGCAAGTCTGTTTCTGATACTCAACTTAAGACTCTGGGGAATGAGATAGGGAAACAATGTCTTTGGTATCTTGAATGTGGATCTTTGAAGATCTGAGATTGGGAAAGGATAGGTAAAACATTCCATTCAGGACCTCATGCAGCAGCAGAAATATTTCACTGTTGGCATCAGTGTCATCATGCTGTTAAAAAGGTTAGTCCATTAAATCAGATGACAGATCAACTTACTAAAGATCCCCCTCCTCCATGTAGTTCTTTGCAAATTGTTCCTCCTCCTCTTGGTAGATTGATAATGCTCCTGCTTCTACTTCTGTTTCTTTTCTGAATTTTTGTTCCACATGGAACATTGTTTTTACTTATGTTATTCCTTATAATTCTACTGGTCAAGTAATCATTGAACGGTGCAATTGCACTTTCAAACAATATTTGAAAAAACAAGCAAAAGGAGTGAAATTCCATGCTCCATACCTTGCAAAAATTCAACAAGTAAGTAAAATCATTTACTATTAATCAAATTAATATTTCTTTTCACAATTTGACAGCTTATAAGCATCATTTTAGGTGTCAAGAACTGTTGCCTAGACCAGGGGTAGGCAAAGTTGGCTCTTCCATGACTTGTCGACTTCAACTCCCAGAATTCCTGAGCCAATCATGGAATTCTGGGAGTTGACATCCATATGTCATAAAAGAGCCAACTTTACCTACTCCTGGCCTAGACTATTGGTTTATTATCAAGCTCTATCAGATAAAACCAGATTAGGGTCTGTACCCTACAGCCGTACTTCTCCTACAAGTCTGTTCTGGGTCCCAGCTAAGTGTGTGCATCCAGCACATGATGACATGGCATCAGAGTTCTATTATTTTCTTCTATTTTCTATTTTTTATTATTTTTTATTTTCTATTCTATTTTCTATATTTTCTTTACTCTACTCAACTCAACTTCACTCCACTCCAAATACTTTAAAAAATGTGCTGAAGTTTGTTTGTTTGTTTGTTTATTTATTTATTTATTTATTTATTTATTTATTTATTTATTTATTTATTTATTTATTTATTTATTTATTTATTTATTTATTTAGTGATGTTTATGTGCTGTCCAACTCCAGAAGGACTCTTGGTGGCTCATAATAATCACACCAAATAAAAACAGTATAAAATACAACAGCAATAAAAACAACAAATAGCATTAAAATACATAAATAACCCCCCAAAACTATGCATACTCAATCATTCCTAGTCCCAGGCCTGCTGGAAAAGCCAGGTTTTAATGGCTTTTTGCCATTTGAAGTTTAAAAAACAAGCTTCTGTAACTAAATACCAATGAGCCAGACATCCTGTAAATTCCAGAGTCCTGTTTCTTGGGAACTCAGGGCAAAAGATGCCATTTTGTTTATTTTCGGTAGTTAGTAAATTTGTGTGTGTGTGTGTAAATAAGAGAAGACTAATGAAAAGTCCTCAGAGAAGGGCGACATGCATAACACTTAAAAAACAGAATATAACTTCAAGTAAATCAAACTTCTGTGAAATCAAAGTATCCACTTAGGAAGCAACACTGATTGACAATCAATTTCACATGCTGTTGTGCACATTTAACTTTGTACAGAACAAAGTATTCAATGTGAATATTTCATTCATTCAGATCCAGGATGTGTTATTTGAGTTTTCCCTTTATTTTTTTGAGCAATGCATGCTGTCCTTCTGGGAGGACTTTTCATTTGTCTTTTTTTATTTATATATAATATACATTGTGAGTTGCCCAGAAATGATCTGGATTTGGGCAGGACTGAAGTAAGGGAGGAGGGAGGGAGGGATTGTGCAGAGAGTGTGCATGCCAGGTATCCTTGATTAAATTCTGGTAGTTATTGACTTACAGCAGTTCACTTAATGACTATTCAAAGTTACAATGGCACTGAAAAAAACGAACTCATGACCATTTTTCACACTTATGACCATTGCAGCATCCCCACAGTCATGTGATTTACCTACAGATGCTTCACAACCGACTCACATATATGATCATTGTAGTGTCCTGGGGTCATGTTGCTCACTTAGCAACATAAACTTTGGGTTCAATTATGGTTGTACGTTGAGGACTACCTGTAATGCCATCTCTTGGGCCTGGGTCTTCTCTGTCCCACTCCCCAAAAGAAATCCTATATGTCTCCTACCCTGAGGATGCTCACAACCAGGGTTTGAAACCAGGGTTTTCCAGCCTTCAGTTTGAGAAATAGTTGAGCTTCTGTGGGATTCTTTTTCTTATTTGTAGGCCTCTTCTTTTGGACCCAGAGGATCTGCTTCTATCTTTTATTGTTCTTGTTTTTATCTATCTATCTATCTATCTATCTATCTATCTATCTATCTATCTACCTATCTATATCTATCCATCCATCCATCCATCCATCTATCCAATCTATCATACTTCTACGCTGCCCAACTCCTTCTGGACTCTTTTAGAGTGTAAGCACTCCAGAGTCATTTAGAGTTGATCAGCCTTCAAACCAGGAATGTCAAACTTAAGGCCTGGGGGGTGGCTAATGTGGCCCGTGGGCTGCTTAGATCTGGCTGGGGAGGGAAGGGTGCCCTGGAAATAGTGAAGGAGTGGCCTCTGCCAGTGAAAACAGATCTCAGGATGGCTACCGAGCTCTGTTTTAACCAGCAAGGATTGCAGGAGGCTGTCGCGGCGGGAAAACTCTGGGAGCTCGGGAGGCCATTTTTGCTGACAGGGGCACCCCGAACACAAGTGATTTCAAGGTGGCCACGCCAACCCCAGCCCTCCAAGATCAAGCACAGCCCTGATGTGGCCCTCAATGAGATGGAGTTTGACACCCCTGCTTAAAAAAACAACAATCAACAACAACACCCTTGACTTTAGATCTTTCCCACATTCAGCAGGCTGGCCTTACCCTTTTCAACAGAATTGCCTTTTCCCTCAAAGACCCACTCCAGGAAGGCCCATTCAGATCTAAAGTTGGTGGGCTCCTTGCAACCCATAAGCTCAGGTGCTGCTGCTATAAATCCAGCTGAAGATTCATGGGATGGCAGGGGGGGGGGGGAGACATGGCCCAGAGGAAGGCCCTTGGGTCCCTCATCAGCAACAGAAACAAGGGATGGGAGAAGCAGGGATGGAGGGAGGGAGACACCTACAGCCGGACACAGTTTCCTAGTCCAGGGGACAAAGCAACAGAGTTGGGGGGAATAGCACTAGCACTAGCACTTAGACTTATATACTGCTTCACAGTGCTTTACAGCCATCTTTAAGGGTTCAGAGTCAGCATATCACACCAAACAATCTGGATCCTCATTTTACCCACCTCAGGAGGGTGGGAGGCTGAGTCAATCTTGAGCCTGGTGAGATTTGAACTGCAGCCAACACTCAGCAGAGGCAGCTTGCAGTACCGCACTCTAACCACTGCACCACCAAGGCTCAGTGGGGGAAAAGAGTAATATGGATTTTTTTCCCCACCCAGGGGAAGCTTCATCCTGTCCCACATTTCCACTCTGACACCATGCTCTTATTTAAATCCATTTGCAGGATGGGAACAACTGCAATAAACCAGAGAATGTTTGCCAAGTGGGACAGTTTACTGTCTCCCACCTGGGACATCGCTCCAACGATTCCTCCCGTGACTCTGTCTCCTGTTAGCCATGCATGTCCAGCGCTTTTCTGCTCGAGGTTTTCATGCAGGCCCTGAGCCCCAGAATCGCAAAACCAAGTTTTTGTGCATGGGAGCTCTTCACGTTTCCTTAAGGAGGTGTGCGGCATGGTGCTACTAGCTAGCCTTCTCTTTCCTTGGCCTACACACATTCCTGGTGGAGCCCTTTGCAAAGAGAGGTGGGGGAGGAGAAGGAGGAAAGAAGAAGGAGAATGGAGGAAGGTGGAAGGAGGGAAGGAGGAGGAGGGAAGGAAGGAAGAGGAGGAGGAGGAGAGGAGGAGGAGGAAAGAAGGAAGGAAGGAGGGAAGGAGGAGGAAGAGGAAAGGAGGGAATGAAGGAAGGAAGGATGGAGGGAAGGAGGAGGAGGAGGAACGGAAGGAAGGAAGAGGAGGAGGAGGAAAGAAGGAAGGAAGAAGGAGGAGGAAGAGGAAAGGAGGCAAGGAAGAGGAGGAGGAGGAGGAGGAGGAGAATCCGTCTTTGCAGCTGGCACATCTTTTTAAAAATAATGCGAGGAGAAATAAGCATTTTAAATGTCTGTCAATCAATCAGTCAGTCAGTCAGTAAGTAAATAAGTAAATATATAAATACATAAATAGGTAAATAAATAAATAAATAAATAGGTAAATAAAAGGGTAAATAGGTAAATAAACAAGTAAGTAAACAAACAAACAAACAAACAAATAAATAAATATGTAAACAAACAAACAAACAAACAAATGTATGTCTATACTTTCAAAGCTGCGGAAGGCCCATATTAAAAAAGCACATTCGATTCTAATTTTTTAAAATGTTTTTTAAAAATATATAAATTTGTCGTAAGCTCTGCGAATTCAGAGCCAAAGCAAAACATCTCTACAGTGGAACCCCGACATAAGAGCTGCTCTACTTAAGAGCAACTCGAGATAAGAGCTGGGAGGGGAGAGATATTTTTGTTCTACTTACAAGCCCAAATTCGAGATACAAGCGCCAAGGAGCTGTCTCCTGAAGCCAAACGCTAACTTCCGCGTTCGGCTTCAGGAGACAGCTGCGAAGCGGCGCGCGTGTTTTAAAAGGTTGCAGCCGGCCTGGGGGGGTCGGGGGGTGCTTGCAGCTTTCTTTCTTGCTCTTTTTCTTTCTCTCTTTTACCTTCCCTTCCTCTATTTCTTCTTTTCTTTCTCCTTCCCACCTTCTTCCCTCCCTCCCTCCCTTCACTCATTCCTCTCTTACTCTCCCCTTTCATAAGTTTCCTTGCTTCCTTCCTCTGTTCCTGTCCCTTCCCTCTTTCCTTCCTTCCTTCCTTCCCACCCTCCGTCCATTCATTCACCCATTCCTCTCTTGATCGCTTAAAGCCGGTCCCTGGTGCAAAAAGGGTTGGGGACCTCTGTCCTACAGGATTGGGTGGCAGAGAAGTTGAACATATGTAAATTTAAAAGTTTAAGAAAGTTTACAAGTTAAGAGAAAGAAACTTCATTATTCATTTATATGTACATGTACATTTCTTCATTAAAAACATGTCTTTCTGCATAATTTAGACTAACTTTGTGAGTTTTTTGAGGGCTGGAACCAATTAAAATTATTTACATTAATTCCTATGGGGAAAAGTCGTTCGAGATAAGAGCTGCTCGACTTAAGAGCCCAGGTCCGGAACGAATTAAACTCGTATCTCGAGGTACCACTGTATTGTTCTGTCCTCAATTATAGCCCGCCCTTGCCAAAGTTCGCCACTGAACAAATTTCTCGGGCTCGGTTTCTCCTGGTTAGAGCGCCACCTAGAGGGAGCCTCGGAAAATGATGGAACTGAGCACCCCGTGGAATCCTTGCAGACGTTTCTGATTTGAAGGCGCTTTCTTCCGAAGTACACTAGAAGTGAGGACGCGGGGGGAGGAGAAAAAAGGACCCGTCCGAGTGTGACTCCATCCATTCTGGGACGTATCGGAGCACTGTCCAAACCGCAGTTCAATATAGGAAAGAGAAGGTGTCTTGATTAAAGACTTTACCCCGGGAAGTAGCTCTGTTCAGTACAGCAATTGGAAAGGGCTTCAGCCTTTTAAGGAGATTTCAGAGCGAGATGGAGCGGGAAAGGACGCCCTTAGCGGCCTCATGTTTGAATTCGTTTCGTTTCTTTATGGGAAATATGTTTAGTGTCCGGGTCTCGTCTGAAAGAATTCAAGAGCTGCTATAGCAATGATAAAGTTTTGTTCAAAGAAAAAGAAAAGATTCTACACCTGAAACCTAGATTATTGTTCAAGGCACTGTATACACATATAAAAGACCAATCAAAGAGAAAGGTGGAAAAAAAGTAGGTAGACCGTCTAATTAAAACCAGTTTTTAAAAGGGTGGGAACCTGGGTTTAATTTTAATTGAAAAAAAGATGAAGTTAGAGCTACAGTCTAAACTGATTGGGCATCACCCTCTCCTACCTCCCTTTCTCTCTCTCTCCTGCCTCTCCCCCACTGTCTTCCTCCGCCCCTCTCTCTGTCTCTCTCCCTCTCCGTCCTCCCTCCCTCTCTCTCCCCCTTTCTCTCCCTCACGCATCCTCCCTCCCTTCTCTCTCCTTCTCTCTCTCCCCCACTCTCTTCTTCCCTCCCTCTCTGTCTCTCCCTCCCTCTCTTTCTCACCCTAACGCACTCTCTCTCCTTCTCTCTCTTTCTCTCTCTCCTGCCACTTCCCTCTCTCTCCCTCCCTCTCTTTGTCTCTCTCCTCTCTTTCTCTCCCTAACACACACACTCTCTCCTTCTCTCTCTCCTGCGTCTTTCTTCTCTCTCCCTCCCTCTCTTTGTCTCTCTCCTCTCTTTCTCTCCCTAACACACACACTCTCTCCTTCTCTCTCTCCTGCGTCTTTCTTCTCTCTCCCTCCCTCTCTTTGACTCTCTCCTTCTCTCTCTCCGGCCTTCCTCTTTGTCTCTCCCCTCTCTCTCCCTCTCTTTCTCTCCCTCACACTCCCTCTCTCTTTTTTTCTCTCCTGCATCTTCCCTCTCCCTCCCTCCCTCTCTTTGTCTCTCTCCCTCTCTTTTTGTCTCCCTCCTCCCTCTTTATCTCTCTCTCTCCCTCTCTTTCTCTCCCTCACCCACTCTCCTTCTCTCTCCTTCCTTCTCTTTGTGTCTTTCCTCTCTCCCCCTTTCTGTCTCCTCCTCCCTCCTCCCTTTTTATCTCTCTCTCTCTCCCTCTCTTTCTCAAACCCACCCACTCTCCCTGCCTTACTTCTCTCTCTTCTCCGTCCCTCTACCTCCTTTCTCTCTCACACACATACGCCTCTCATCTCTCTCTCTCTTTATCTACTATCTGCCTGACTTATAGAGACACGGCTTCTCCACGAGGACCTGCCCCAAACCTGGGCTTCCAGTCTCCCAATAGTGCCCCCATCGCTATTGGAACTGAGTCCCTCCACCTTGCTGCTGATTCTCTTCCCTTTTCCTTCCCCTTTTCCAGCATTAGAACCTTCTCCAGATACCGAGTCTCCAGACCCCAGACCAAGTGCCTGAAGTTGCGCCAAACAATAAACGGGAAGCTGGTGGGCTAAATGTTCAAATGCCACCTTGCAACATCAAATGCTTCTCTTGCAGGGCCTCAAAAAGCCCAACTTTTGTTTGGGATAATGGCCCCTTTAAAAAAAACAACTTAGTGAAAACCAAACAGGGTTTGTAAGAGGCTTTAGAGTGGCCCCCTCATCTTTCTGTCTTTTCCCCCCCTTAGCAGCCAGGGTGAAAAACAAAGAGCTGCCCCTCCTTTTTATTGGGGATGTTGATAGATCTCAAAATCCCACTTGTCCAGATCTTTCTTTCTTTCTTCCTTCCTTCCTTCCTTTCTTCCTTTCTTCCTTTCTTCCTTCCTTCCTTCCTTTCTTCCTTTCTTCCTTCCTTCCTTTCTTCCTTTCTTCCTTTCTTCCTTTCTTCCTTTCTTCCTTTCTTCCTTTCTTCCTTTCTTCCTTTCTTCCTTTCTTCCTTTCTTCCTTTCTTCCTTTCTTCCTTTCTTCCTTTCTTCCTTTCTTCCTTTCTTCCTTTCTTCCTTTCTTCCTTTCTTCCTTTCTTCCTTTCTTCCTTTCTTCCTTTCTTCCTTTCTTCCTTCTTTTCTTCCTTCCTTTCTTTTTCTTCCTTCCTTCCTTTCTCAAGTACATATTGGTAGCATATGTAGATATAATACTGTTTATATACATGAAATGAGTACTAATACGAGGGAAACATTAGGACAGGGATGGGGATGGTAGGCACGCTGGTACACTTATGCACGCCGCTTACTGACTCCTTAGGTATCAGGCGAGGTCAACACTGGATAGCCTAAAGGTAAAGTTTTGGAGGTTTGGTGACGAAACTACAGAGTCGGGTAGGGAGTTCCAGGCATTAACTATTCGGTTGCTGAAGTCGCGTTTTCTACAGTCAAGTTTGGAGCGGTTTATTTTGAGTTTGTTGTGTGCTCGTTTACTGTTGTGGTTGAAGCTGAAGTAGTCGTTGACAGGAAGGACGTTGTAGCAGATGATTTTGTGGGCTACACTTAGGTTTGAGGCGACATAGTTCTAAGTTTTCTAAGCCTAGGATTTCAAGTCTGGTTGCTTGTATGATATTCTGTTGCGAGTAGAGGAGTGGAGAACCAAGAAGGCTGTTAATTCTTGTCCAATTTTTTTTGTCGGTCCCTCCCTCCCTCCCCCCTCCCCCCTCTCAACTTTAAACTTCATCTTCTTTAAACAAACAAACAAACAAACAAACAAACAACAACCTGCCTTCCCACCACATCTCCTTTTTGATAATTTGGGGGCATTAGATCCCAGCCTCTGACCACTGAATGTTTAGTATGTTTACGGTTTGTATTTGTATGAATGATTTTAATGTTTAGCTTTTTATAATGTTTTAAATTAACTATTTATATTAATTGGAATATTATTGTATACTGTTTGGTTATTGATATGTTGTGAGCCGCCCCAGTCCACGGAGAGGGGTGGCATACAAGTCCAATTAATAAATAACAAACAAACAAACAAACAAACAATACATTCACTGCCATGAGAAACAGCATAAAGTTTCAACCTTGGGAATTCACGAAGACTTGACTAGATCTCTCTTCTCGGCGCCAGTTACCCGGCAGGTTTATTTTTATTTATTTATTTATTTAGTCCAATACATAATACACATTGAAGAGAATAGATGTATAGTAATATAACTAAAGAAACGAATGGAAGAAAAGATATAAAAGTATAGGTGAACAGATTTGAAAGGAAGAAAAGATAAATGAGATAAGGAGAGACAATTGACCTCTAAGGAACCTGGAGAGGTCAATCGTGGATAGTCTAAGGGGAAAATGTTGGGGGTTAGGGGTTGACACTACTGAGTCAGGTAATGAGTTCCATGCTTCGACAACTCGGTTGCGGAGAGGGGCGGCATACAAATCTAAATAATAAATAAATAAATAATTTTTTTACAGTCAAGTTTGGAGCGGTTTATATTAAGTTTGAATCTGTTGCGTGCTCTTGTGTTGCTGCAATTGAAGCTGAAGTAGTCATTGACAGGTAGAACGTTGCAGC